>NW_028128303.1:0-32037 GCF_965231255.1 Vanellus vanellus
CCTGGAACCCCTTCAAATGCCCCAGACAATTTGGCTCTCTCTGCTTTACTGCGCACTCTATCCTCAAAAGCACCTTTTTTCACTCTCGGCAGCCTCTCCAGCAAAAAAGACAAACTTCCAGCTTTTGCTGCCACAGCAAAGGTGCCAGCAAGGAAAAGTCATGCTGGTCCTCACTGCCTCCTGGAACCCCTTCAAATGCCCCAGACAATTTGGCCCTCTCTGCTTTCCTGCGCACTCTATCCTCAAAAGCACCTTTTTTCACTCTCGGCAGCCTCCGCAGCAAAAAAGACAAACGTCCAGCTTTTGCTGCCACAGCAAAGGTGCCAGCGGGGAAAAGTCATGCTGGTCCTCACTGCCTCCTGGAATCCCTTCAAATGCCCCAGACAATTTGGCTCTCTCTGCTTTCCTGCGCACTCTATCCTCAAAAGCACCTTTTTTCACTCTCGGCAGCCTCCCCAGCAAAAAAGACAAACGTCCAGCTTTTGCTGCCACAGCAAAGGTGCCAGCAGGGAAAAGTCATGCTGGTCCTCACTGCCTCCTGGAACCCCTTCAAATGCCCCAGACAATTTGGCCCTCTCTGCTTTCCTGCGCACTCTATCCTCAAAAGCACCTTTTTTCACTCACGGCAGCCTCCCCAGCAAAAAAAAACAAACGTCCAGCTTTTGCTGCCACAGCAAAGGTGCCAGCGGGGAAAAGTCATGCTGGTCCTCACTGCCTCCTGGAACCCCTTCAAATGCCCCAGACAATTTGGCCCTCTCTGCTTTCCTGCGCACTCTATCCTCAAAAGCACCTTTTTTCACTCTCGGCAGCCTCCCCAGCAAAAAAGACAAACTTCCAGCTTTTGCTGCCACAGCAAAGGTGCCAGCGGGGAAAAGTCATGCTGGTCCTCACTGCCTCCTGGAAGCCCTTCAAATGCCCCAGACAATTTTGCCCTCTCTGCTTTCCTGCGCACTCTATCCTCAAAAGCACCTTTTTTCACTCTCAGCAGCCTCCGCAGCAAAAAAGACAAACGTCCAGCTTTTGCTGCCACAGCAAAGGTGCCAGCGGGGAAAACTCATGCTGGTCCTCACTACCTCCTGGAACCCCTTCAAATGCCCCAGACAATTTGGCCCTCTCTGCTTTCCTGCGCACTCTATCCTCAAAAGCACCTTTTTTCACTCTCGGCAGCCTCCCCAGCAAAAAAGACAAACGTCCAGCTTTTGCTGCCACAGCAAAGGTGCCAGCGGGGAAAAGTCATGCTGGTCCTCACTGCCTCCTGGAACCCCTTCAAATGCCCCAGACAATTTGGCCCTCTCTGCTTTCCTGCGCACTCTATCCTCAAAAGCACCTTTTTTCACTCTCGGCAGCCTCCCCAGCAAAAAAGACAAACGTCCAGCTTTTGCTGCCACAGCAAAGGTGCCAGCGGGGAAAAGTCATGCTGGTCCTCACTGCCTCCTGGAACCCCTTCAAATGCCCCAGACAATTTGGCCCTCTCTGCTTTCCTGCGCACTCTATCCTCAAAAGCAACTTTTTTCACTCTCGGCAGCCTCCTCAGCAAAAAAGACAAACGTCCAGCTTTTGCTGCCACAGCAAAGGTGCCAGCGGGGAAAAGTCATGCTGGTCCTCACTGCCTCCTGGAACCCCTTCAAATGCCCCAGACAATTTGGCCCTCTCTGCTTTCCTGCGCACTCTATCCTCAAAAGCACCTTTTTTCACTCTCGGAAACCTCCCCAGCAAAAAAGAAAAACGTCCAGCTTTTGCTGCCACAGCAAAGGTGCCAGCGGGGAAAAGTCATGCTGGTCCTCACTGCCTCCTGGGACCCCTTCAAATGCCCCAGACAATTTGGCTCTCTCTGCTTTACTGCGCACTCTATCCTCAAAAGCACCTTTTTTCACTCTCGGCAGCCTCCCCAGCAAAAAAGACAAACGTCCAGCTTTTGCTGCCACAGCAAAGGTGCCAGCGGGGAAAAGTCATGCTGGTCCTCACTGCCTCCTGGAACCCCTTCAAATGCCCCAGACAATTTGGCTCTCTCTGCTTTCCTGCGCACTCTATCCTCAAAAGCACCTTTTTTCACTCTCGGCAGCCTCTGCAGCAAAAAAGACAAACTTCCAGCTTTTGCTGCCACAGCAAATGTGCCAGCAGGGAAAAGTGATGCTGGTCCTCACTGCCTCCTGGAACCCCTTCAAATGCCCCAGACAATTTGGCCCTCTCTGCTTTCCTGCGCACTCTATCCTCAATAGCAACTTTTTTCACTCTCGGCAGCCTCCGCAGCAAAAAAGACAAACGTCCAGCTTTTGCTGCCACAGAAAAGGTGCCAGCGGGGAAAAGTCATGCTGGACCTCACTACCTCCTGGAACCCCTACAAATGCCCCAGACAATTTGGCCCTCTCTGCTTTCCTGCGCACTCTATCCTCAAAAGCACCTTTTTTCACTCTCGGAAACCTCCCCAGCAAAAAAGACAAACGTCCAGCTTTTGCTGCCACAGCAAAGGTGCCAGCGGGGAAAAGTCATGCTGGTCCTCACTGCCTCCTGGAACCCCTTCAAATGCCCCAGACAATTTGGCCCTCTCTGCTTTCCTGCGCACTCTATCCTCAAAAGCACCTTTTTTAACTCTCGGAAACCTCCCCAGCAAAAAAGACAAACGTCCAGCTTTTGCTGCCACAGAAAAGGTGCCAGCGGGGAAAAGTCATGCTGGACCTCACTGCCTCCTGGAACCCCTACAAATGCCCCAGACAATTTGGCCCTCTCTGCTTTCCTGCGCACTCTATCCTCAAAAGCACCTTTTTTCACTCTCGGAAACCTCCCCAGCAAAAAAGACAAACGTCCAGCTTTTGCTGCCACAGCAAAGGTGCCAGCGGGGAAAAGTCATGCTGGTCCTCACTGCCTCCTGGAACCCCTTCAAATGCCCCAGACAATTTGGCCCTCTCTGCTTTCCTGCGCACTCTATCCTCAAAAGCACCTTTTTTCACTCTCGGCAGCCTCCGCAGCAAAAAAGAAAAACGTCCAGCTTTTGCTGCCACAGCAAAGGTGCCAGCGGGGAAAAGTCATGCTGGTCCTCACTGCCTCCTGGAACCCCTTCAAATGCCCCAGACAATTTGGCCCTCTCTGCTTTCCTGCGCACTCTATCCTCAAAAGCACCTTTTTTCACTCTCGGCAGCCTCCGCAGCAAAAAAGACAAACGTCCAGCTTTTGCTGCCACAGCAAAGGTGCCAGCGGGGAAAAGTCATGCTGGTCCTCACTGCCTCCTGGAACCCCTTCAAATGCCCCAGACAATTTGGCCCTCTCTGCTTTCCTGCGCACTCTATCCTCAAAAGCACCTTTTTTCACTCTCGGCAGCCTCCGCAGCAAAAAAGACAAACGTCCAGCTTTTGCTGCCACAGCAAAGGTGCCAGCGGGGAAAAGTCATGCTGGTCCTCACTGCCTCCTGGAACCCCTTCAAATGCCCCAGACAATTTGGCCCTCTCTGCTTTCCTGCGCACTCTATCCTCAAAAGCACCTTTTTTCACTCTCGGCAGCCTCCGCAGCAAAAAAGAAAAACGTCCAGCTTTTGCTGCCACAGCAAAGGTGCCAGCGGGGAAAAGTCATGCTGGTCCTCACTGCCTCCTGGAACCCCTTCAAATGCCCCAGACAATTTGGCCCTCTCTGCTTTCCTGCGCACTCTATCCTCAAAAGCACCTTTTTTCACTCTCGGCAGCCTCCGCAGCAAAAAAGACAAACGTCCAGCTTTTGCTGCCACAGCAAAGGTGCCAGCGGGGAAAAGTCATGCTGGTCCTCACTGCCTCCTGGAACCCCTTCAAATGCCCCAGACAATTTGGCCCTCTCTGCTTTCCTGCGCACTCTATCCTCAAAAGCACCTTTTTTCACTCTCGGCAGCCTCCCCAGCAAAAAAGACAAACGTCCAGCTTTTGCTGCCACAGCAAAGGTGCCAGCGGGGAAAAGTGATGCTGGTCCTCACTGCCTCCTGGAACCCCTTCAAATGCCCCAGACAATTTGGCTCTCTCTGCTTTCCTGCGCACTCTATCCTCAAAAGCACCTTTTTTCACTCTCGGCAGCCTCTGCAGCAAAAAAGACAAACTTCCAGCTTTTGCTGCCACAGCAAATGTGCCAGCAGGGAAAAGTGATGCTGGTCCTCACTGCCTCCTGGAACCCCTTCAAATGCCCCAGACAATTTGGCCCTCTCTGCTTTCCTGCGCACTCTATCCTCAAAAGCAACTTTTTTCACTCTCGGCAGCCTCCGCAGCAAAAAAGACAAACGTCCAGCTTTTGCTGCCACAGCAAAGGTGCCAGCGGGGAAAAGTGATGCTGGTCCTCACTGCCTCCTGGAACCCCTTCAAATGCCCCAGACAATTTGGCCCTCTCTGCTTTCCTGCGCACTCTATCCTCAAAAGCACCTTTTTTCACTCTCGAATGCCTCCGCAGCAAAAAAGACAAACGTCCAGCTTTTGCTGCCACAGCAAAGGTGCCAGCGGGGAAAAGTCATGCTGGTCCTCACTGCCTCCTGGAACCCCTTCAAATGCCCCAGACAATTTGGCCCTCTCTGCTTTCCTGCGCACTCTATCCTCAAAAGCACCTTTTTTCACTCTCGGCAGCCTACGCAGCAAAAAAGACAAACGTCCAGCTTTTGCTGCCACAGCAAAGGTGCCAGCGGGGAAAAGTCATGCTGGTCCTCACTGCCTCCTGGAACCCCTTCAAATGCCCCAGACAATTTGGCCCTCTCTGCTTTCCTGCGCACTCTATCCTCAAAAGCACCTTTTTTCACTCTCGGCAGCCTCCCCAGCAAAAAAGAAAAACGTCCAGCTTTTGCTGCCATAGCAAAGGTGCCAGCGGGGAAAAGTCATGCTGGTCCTCACTGCCTCCTGGAACCCCTTCAAATGCCCCAGACAATTTGGCTCTCTCTGCTTTACTGCGCACTCTATCCTCAAAAGCACCTTTTTTCACTCTCGGCAGCCTCCGCAGCAAAAAAGACAAACGTCCAGCTTTTGCTGCCACAGCAAAGGTGCCAGCGCGGAAAAGTCATGCTGGTCCTCACTGCCTCCTGGAACCCCTTCAAATGCCCCAGACAATTTGGCCCTCTCTGCTTTCCTGCGCACTCTATCCTCAAAAGCAACTTTTTTCACTCTTGGCAGCCTCAGCTGCAAAAAAGACAAACGTCCAGCTTTTGCTGCCACAGCAAAGGTGCCAGCGGGGAAAAGTCATGCTGGTCCTCACTGCCTCCTGGAACCCCTTCAAATGCCCCAGACAATTTGGCCCTCTCTGCTTTCCTGCGCACTCTATCCTCAAAAGCACCTTTTTTCACTCTCGAAAGCCTCCGCAGCAAAAAAGACAAACGTCCAGCTTTTGCTGCCACAGCAAAGGTGCCAGCGGGGAAAAGTCATGCTGGTCCTCACTGCCTCCTGGAACCCCTTCAAATGCCCCAGACAATTTGGCCCTCTCTGCTTTCCTGCGCACTCTATCCTCAAAAGCACCTTTTTTCACTCTCGGCAGCCTACGCAGCAAAAAAGACAAACGTCCAGCTTTTGCTGCCACAGCAAAGGTGCCAGCGGGGAAAAGTCATGCTGGTCCTCACTGCCTCCTGGAACCCCTTCAAATGCCCCAGACAATTTGGCCCTCTCTGCTTTCCTGCGCACTCTAGCCTCAAAAGCACCTTTTTTCACTCTCGAATGCCTCCGCAGCAAAAAAGACAAACGTCCAGCTTTTGCTGCCACAGCAAAGGTGCCAGCGGGGAAAAGTCATGCTGGTCCTCACTGCCTCCTGGAACCCCTTCAAATGCCCCAGACAATTTGGCCCTCTCTGCTTTCCTGCGCACTCTATCCTCAAAAGCACCTTTTTTCACTCTCGGCAGCCTCCCCAGCAAAAAAGACAAACGTCCAGCTTTTGCTGCCACAGCAAAGGTGCCAGCGGGGAAAAGTCATGCTGGTCCTCACTGCCTCCTGGAACCCCTTCAAATGCCCCAGACAATTTGGCCCTCTCTGCTTTCCTGAGCACTCTATCCTCAAAAGCACCTTTTTTCACTCTCGGCAGCCTCCCCAGCAAAAAAGACAAACGTCCAGCTTTTGCTGCCACAGCAAAGGTGCCAGCGGGGAAAAGTCATGCTGGTCCTCACTGCCTCCTGGAACCCCTTCAAATGCCCCAGACAATTTGGCTCTCTCTGCTTTACTGCGCACTCTATCCTCAAAAGCACCTTTTTTCACTCTCGAATGCCTCCGCAGCAAAAAAGACAAACGTCCAGCTTTTGCTGCCACAGCAAAGGTGCCAGCGGGGAAAACTCATGCTGGTCCTCACTGCCTCCTGGAACCCCTTCAAATGCCCCAGACAATTTGGCTCTCTCTGCTTTCCTGCGCACTCTATCCTCAAAAGCACCTTTTTTCACTCTCGGCAGCCTCCCCAGGAAAAAAGACAAACTTCCAGCTTTTGCTGCCACAGCAAAGGTGCCAGCGGGGAAAAGTCATGCTGGTCCTCACTGCCTCCTGGAACCCCTTCAAATGCCCCAGACAATTTGGCCCTCTCTGCTTTCCTGCGCACTCTATCCTCAAAAGCACCTTTTTTCACTCACTGAAGCCTCCGCAGCAAAAAAGACAAACGTCCAGCTTTTGCTGCCACAGCAAAGGTGCCAGCGCGGAAAAGTCATGCTGGTCCTCACTGCCTCCTGGAACCCCTTCAAATGCCCCAGACAATTTGGCCCTCTCTGCTTTCCTGCGCACTCTATCCTCAAAAGCAACTTTTTTCACTCTTGGCAGCCTCAGCAGCAAAAAAGACAAACGTCCAGCTTTTGCTGCCACAGCAAAGGTGCCAGCGGGGAAAAGTCATGCTGGTCCTCACTGCCTCCTGGAACCCCTTCAAATGCCCCAGACAATTTGGCCCTCTCTGCTTTCCTGCGCACTCTATCCTCAAAAGCACCTTTTTTCACTCACTGAAGCCTCCGCAGCAAAAAAGAAAAATGTCCAGCTTTTGCTGCCACAGCAAAGGTGCCAGCGGGGAAAAGTCATGCTGGTCCTCACTGCCTCCTGGAACCCCTTCAAATGCCCCAGACAATTTCGCCCTCTCTGCTTTCCTGCGCACTCTATCCTCAAAAGCACCTTTTTTAACTCTAGGCAGCCTCCGCAGCAAAAAAGACAAACGTCCAGCTTTTGCTGCCACAGCAAAGGTGCCAGCGGGGAAAAGTCATGCTGGTCCTCACTGCCTCCTGGAACCCCTTCAAATGCCCCAGACAATTTGGCTCTCTCTGCTTTACTGCGCACTCTATCCTCAAAAGCACCTTTTTTCACTCTCGGCAGCCTCTCCAGCAAAAAAGACAAACGTCCAGCTTTTGCTGCCACAGCAAAGGTGCCAGCGGGGAAAAGTCATGCTGGTCCTCACTGCCTCCTGGAACCCCTTCAAATGCCCCAGACAATTTTGCCCTCTCTGCTTTCCTGCGCACTCTAGCCTCAAAAGCACCTTTTTTCACTCTCGGCAGCCTCCCCAGCAAAAAAGACAAACTTCCAGCTTTTGCTGCCACAGCAAAGGTGCCAGCGGGGAAAAGTCATGCTGGTCCTCACTGCCTCCTGGAATCCCTTCAAATGCCCCAGACAATTTGGCTCTCTCTGCTTTCCTGCGCACTCTATCCTCAAAAGCACCTTTTTTCACTCTCGGCAGCCTCCGCAGCAAAAAAGACAAACGTCCAGCTTTTGCTGCCACAGCAAAGGTGCCAGCAGGGAAAAGTCATGCTGGTCCTCACTGCCTCCTGGAACCCCTTCAAATGCCCCAGACAATTTGGCCCTCTCTGCTTTCCTGCGCACTCTATCCTCAAAAGCACCTTTTTTCACTCTCGGCAGCCTCCCCAGCAAAAAAGACAAACGTCCAGCTTTTGCTGCCACAGCAAAGGTGCCAGCGGGGAAAAGTCATGCTGGTCCTCACTGCCTCCTGGAACCCCTTCAAATGCCCCAGACAATTTGGCCCTCTCTGCTTTCCTGCGCACTCTATCCTGAAAAGCACCTTTTTTCACTCTCGGCAGCCTCCGCAGCAAAAAAGACAAACGTCCAGCTTTTGCTGCCACAGCAAAGGTGCCAGCGGGGAAAAGTCATGCTGGTCCTCACTGCCTCCTGGAACCCCTTCAAATGCCCCAGACAATTTGGCCCTCTCTGCTTTCCTGCGCACTCTATCCTCAAAAGCACCTTTTTTCACTCTCTGCAGCCTCCGCAGCAAAAAAGACAAACGTCCAGCTTTTGCTGCCACAGCAAAGGTGCCTGCGGGGAAAAGTCATGCTGGTCCTCACTGCCTCCTGGAACCCCTTCAAATGCCCCAGACAATTTGGCTCTCTCTGCTTTACTGCGCACTCTATCCTCAAAAGCACCTTTTTTCACTCTCGGCAGCCTCTCCAGCAAAAAAGACAAACTTCCAGCTTTTGCTGCCACAGCAAAGGTGCCAGCAAGGAAAAGTCATGCTGGTCCTCACTGCCTCCTGGAACCCCTTCAAATGCCCCAGACAATTTGGCCCTCTCTGCTTTCCTGCGCACTCTATCCTCAAAAGCACCTTTTTTCACTCTCGGCAGCCTCCGCAGCAAAAAAGACAAACGTCCAGCTTTTGCTGCCACAGCAAAGGTGCCAGCGGGGAAAAGTCATGCTGGTCCTCACTGCCTCCTGGAATCTCTTCAAATGCCCCAGACAATTTGGCTCTCTCTGCTTTCCTGCGCACTCTATCCTCAAAAGCACCTTTTTTCACTCTCGGCAGCCTCCGCAGCAAAAAAGACAAACGTCCAGCTTTTGCTGCCACAGCAAAGGTGCCAGCAGGGAAAAGTCATGCTGGTCCTCACTGCCTCCTGGAACCCCTTCAAATGCCCCAGACAATTTGGCCCTCTCTGCTTTCCTGCGCACTCTATCCTCAAAAGCACCTTTTTTCACTCACGGCAGCCTCCCCAGCAAAAAAAACAAACGTCCAGCTTTTGCTGCCACAGCAAAGGTGCCAGCGGGGAAAAGTCATGCTGGTCCTCACTGCCTCCTGGAACCCCTTCAAATGCCCCAGACAATTTGGCCCTCTCTGCTTTCCTGCGCACTCTATCCTCAAAAGCACCTTTTTTCACTCTCGGCAGCCTCCCCAGCAAAAAAGACAAACTTCCAGCTTTTGCTGCCACAGCAAAGGTGCCAGCGGGGAAAAGTCATGCTGGTCCTCACTGCCTCCTGGAAGCCCTTCAAATGCCCCAGACAATTTTGCCCTCTCTGCTTTCCTGCGCACTCTATCCTCAAAAGCACCTTTTTTCACTCTCAGCAGCCTCCGCAGCAAAAAAGACAAACGTCCAGCTTTTGCTGCCACAGCAAAGGTGCCAGCGGGGAAAACTCATGCTGGTCCTCACTACCTCCTGGAACCCCTTCAAATGCCCCAGACAATTTGGCCCTCTCGGCTTTCCTGCGCACTCTATCCTCAAAAGCACCTTTTTTCACTCTCGGCAGCCTCCGCAGCAAAAAAGACAAACGTCCAGCTTTTGCTGCCACAGCAAAGGTGCCAGCGGGGAAAAGTCATGCTGGTCCTCACTGCCTCCTGGAACCCCTTCAAATGCCCCAGACAATTTGGCCCTCTCTGCTTTCCTGCGCACTCTATCCTCAAAAGCACCTTTTTTCACTCTCGGCAGCCTCCCCAGCAAAAAAGACAAACGTCCAGCTTTTGCTGCCACAGCAAAGGTGCCAGCGGGGAAAAGTCATGCTGGTCCTCACTGCCTCCTGGAACCCCTTCAAATGCCCCAGACAATTTGGCTCTCTCTGCTTTACTGCGCACTCTATCCTCAAAAGCAACTTTTTTCACTCTCGGCAGCCTCCGCAGCAAAAAAGACAAACGTCCAGCTTTTGCTGCCACAGCAAAGGTGCCAGCGGGGAAAAGTCATGCTGGTCCTCACTGCCTTCTGGAACCCCTTCAAATGCCCCAGACAATTTGGCCCTCTCTGCTTTCCTGCGCACTCTATCCTGAAAAGCACCTTTTTTCACTCTCGGCATCCTCCGCAGCAAAAAAGACAAACGTCCAGCTTTTGCTGCCACAGCAAAGGTGCCAGTGGGGAAAAGTCATGCTGGTCCTCACTGCCTCCTGGAACCCCTTCAAATGCCCCAGACAATTTGGCCCTCTCTGCTTTCCTGCGCACTCTATCCTCAAAAGCACCTTTTTTCACTCTCGGCAGCCTCCCCAGCAAAAAAGAAAAACGTCCAGCTTTTGCTGCCACAGCAAAGGTGCCAGCGGGGAAAAGTCATGCTGGTCCTCACTGCCTCCTGGAACCCCTTCAAATGCCCCGGACAATTTGGCTCTCTCTGCTTTACTGCGCACTCTATCCTCAAAAGCACCTTTTTTCACTCTCGGAAGCCTCCGCAGCAAAAAAGACAAACGTCCAGCTTTTGCTGCCACAGCAAAGGTGCCAGCGGGGAAAAGTGATGCTGGTCCTCCCTGCCTCCTGGAACCCCTTCAAATGCCCCAGACAATTTGGCTCTCTCTGCTTTCCTGCGCACTCTATCCTCAAAAGCACCTTTTTTCACTCTCGGCAGCCTCTGCAGCAAAAAAGACAAACTTCCAGCTTTTGCTGCCACAGCAAATGTGCCAGCAGGGAAAAGTGATGCTGGTCCTCACTGCCTCCTGGAACCCCTTCAAATGCCCCAGACAATTTGGCCCTCTCTGCTTTCCTGCGCACTCTATCCTCAAAAGCAACTTTTTTCACTCTCGGCAGCCTCCTCAGCAAAAAAGACAAACGTCCAGCTTTTGCTGCCACAGCAAAGGTGCCAGCGGGGAAAAGTCATGCTGGTCCTCACTGCCTCCTGGAACCCCTTCAAATGCCCCAGACAATTTGGCCCTCTCTGCTTTCCTGCGTACTCTATCCTCAAAAGCACCTTTTTTCACTCTCGGAAACCTCCCCAGCAAAAAAGAAAAACGTCCAGCTTTTGCTGCCACAGCAAAGGTGCCAGCGGGGAAAAGTCATGCTGGTCCTCACTGCCTCCTGGGACCCCTTCAAATGCCCCAGACAATTTGGCTCTCTCTGCTTTACTGCGCACTCTATCCTCAAAAGCACCTTTTTTCACTCTCGGCAGCCTCCCCAGCAAAAAAGACAAACGTCCAGCTTTTGCTGCCACAGCAAAGGTGCCAGCGGGGAAAAGTCATGCTGGTCCTCACTGCCTCCTGGAACCCCTTCAAATGCCCCAGACAATTTGGCTCTCTCTGCTTTCCTGCGCACTCTATCCTCAAAAGCACCTTTTTTCACTCTCGGCAGCCTCTGCAGCAAAAAAGACAAACTTCCAGCTTTTGCTGCCACAGCAAATGTGCCAGCAGGGAAAAGTGATGCTGGTCCTCACTGCCTCCTGGAACCCCTTCAAATGCCCCAGACAATTTGGCCCTCTCTGCTTTCCTGCGCACTCTATCCTCAATAGCAACTTTTTTCACTCTCGGCAGCCTCCGCAGCAAAAAAGACAAACGTCCAGCTTTTGCTGCCACAGAAAAGGTGCCAGCGGGGAAAAGTCATGCTGGACCTCACTACCTCCTGGAACCCCTACAAATGCCCCAGACAATTTGGCCCTCTCTGCTTTCCTGCGCACTCTATCCTCAAAAGCACCTTTTTTCACTCTCGGAAACCTCCCCAGCAAAAAAGACAAACGTCCAGCTTTTGCTGCCACAGCAAAGGTGCCAGCGGGGAAAAGTCATGCTGGTCCTCACTGCCTCCTGGAACCCCTTCAAATGCCCCAGACAATTTGGCCCTCTCTGCTTTCCTGCGCACTCTATCCTCAAAAGCACCTTTTTTAACTCTCGGAAACCTCCCCAGCAAAAAAGACAAACGTCCAGCTTTTGCTGCCACAGAAAAGGTGCCAGCGGGGAAAAGTCATGCTGGACCTCACTGCCTCCTGGAACCCCTACAAATGCCCCAGACAATTTGGCCCTCTCTGCTTTCCTGCGCACTCTATCCTCAAAAGCACCTTTTTTCACTCTCGGAAACCTCCCCAGCAAAAAAGACAAACGTCCAGCTTTTGCTGCCACAGCAAAGGTGCCAGCGGGGAAAAGTCATGCTGGTCCTCACTGCCTCCTGGAACCCCTTCAAATGCCCCAGACAATTTGGCCCTCTCTGCTTTCCTGCGCACTCTATCCTCAAAAGCACCTTTTTTCACTCTCGGCAGCCTCCGCAGCAAAAAAGAAAAACGTCCAGCTTTTGCTGCCACAGCAAAGGTGCCAGCGGGGAAAAGTCATGCTGGTCCTCACTGCCTCCTGGAACCCCTTCAAATGCCCCAGACAATTTGGCCCTCTCTGCTTTCCTGCGCACTCTATCCTCAAAAGCACCTTTTTTCACTCTCGGCAGCCTCCGCAGCAAAAAAGACAAACGTCCAGCTTTTGCTGCCACAGCAAAGGTGCCAGCGGGGAAAAGTCATGCTGGTCCTCACTGCCTCCTGGAACCCCTTCAAATGCCCCAGACAATTTGGCCCTCTCTGCTTTCCTGCGCACTCTATCCTCAAAAGCACCTTTTTTCACTCTCGGCAGCCTCCGCAGCAAAAAAGACAAACGTCCAGCTTTTGCTGCCACAGCAAAGGTGCCAGCGGGGAAAAGTCATGCTGGTCCTCACTGCCTCCTGGAACCCCTTCAAATGCCCCAGACAATTTGGCCCTCTCTGCTTTCCTGCGCACTCTATCCTCAAAAGCACCTTTTTTCACTCTCGGCAGCCTCCCCAGCAAAAAAGACAAACGTCCAGCTTTTGCTGCCACAGCAAAGGTGCCAGCGGGGAAAAGTCATGCTGGTCCTCACTGCCTCCTGGAACCCCTTCAAATGCCCCAGACAATTTGGCTCTCTCTGCTTTACTGCGCACTCTATCCTCAAAAGCACCTTTTTTCACTCTCGGCAGCCTCCGCAGCAAAAAAGACAAACGTCCAGCTTTTGCTGCCACAGCAAAGGTGCCAGCGGGGAAAAGTCATGCTGGTCCTCACTGCCTCCTGGAACCCCTTCAAATGCCCCAGACAATTTGGCCCTCTCTGCTTTCCTGCGCACTCTATCCTCAAAAGCACCTTTTTTCACTCTCGGCAGCCTCCCCAGCAAAAAAGACAAACGTCCAGCTTTTGCTGCCACAGCAAAGGTGCCAGCGGGGAAAAGTGATGCTGGTCCTCACTGCCTCCTGGAACCCCTTCAAATGCCCCAGACAATTTGGCTCTCTCTGCTTTCCTGCGCACTCTATCCTCAAAAGCACCTTTTTTCACTCTCGGCAGCCTCTGCAGCAAAAAAGACAAACTTCCAGCTTTTGCTGCCACAGCAAATGTGCCAGCAGGGAAAAGTGATGCTGGTCCTCACTGCCTCCTGGAACCCCTTCAAATGCCCCAGACAATTTGGCCCTCTCTGCTTTCCTGCGCACTCTATCCTCAAAAGCAACTTTTTTCACTCTCGGCAGCCTCCGCAGCAAAAAAGACAAACGTCCAGCTTTTGCTGCCACAGCAAAGGTGCCAGCGGGGAAAAGTGATGCTGGTCCTCACTGCCTCCTGGAACCCCTTCAAATGCCCCAGACAATTTGGCCCTCTCTGCTTTCCTGCGCACTCTATCCTCAAAAGCACCTTTTTTCACTCTCGAATGCCTCCGCAGCAAAAAAGACAAACGTCCAGCTTTTGCTGCCACAGCAAAGGTGCCAGCGGGGAAAAGTCATGCTGGTCCTCACTGCCTCCTGGAACCCCTTCAAATGCCCCAGACAATTTGGCCCTCTCTGCTTTCCTGCGCACTCTATCCTCAAAAGCACCTTTTTTCACTCTCGGCAGCCTACGCAGCAAAAAAGACAAACGTCCAGCTTTTGCTGCCACAGCAAAGGTGCCAGCGGGGAAAAGTCATGCTGGTCCTCACTGCCTCCTGGAACCCCTTCAAATGCCCCAGACAATTTGGCCCTCTCTGCTTTCCTGCGCACTCTATCCTCAAAAGCACCTTTTTTCACTCTCGGCAGCCTCCCCAGCAAAAAAGAAAAACGTCCAGCTTTTGCTGCCATAGCAAAGGTGCCAGCGGGGAAAAGTCATGCTGGTCCTCACTGCCTCCTGGAACCCCTTCAAATGCCCCAGACAATTTGGCTCTCTCTGCTTTACTGCGCACTCTATCCTCAAAAGCACCTTTTTTCACTCTCGGCAGCCTCCGCAGCAAAAAAGACAAACGTCCAGCTTTTGCTGCCACAGCAAAGGTGCCAGCGCGGAAAAGTCATGCTGGTCCTCACTGCCTCCTGGAACCCCTTCAAATGCCCCAGACAATTTGGCCCTCTCTGCTTTCCTGCGCACTCTATCCTCAAAAGCAACTTTTTTCACTCTTGGCAGCCTCAGCTGCAAAAAAGACAAACGTCCAGCTTTTGCTGCCACAGCAAAGGTGCCAGCGGGGAAAAGTCATGCTGGTCCTCACTGCCTCCTGGAACCCCTTCAAATGCCCCAGACAATTTGGCCCTCTCTGCTTTCCTGCGCACTCTATCCTCAAAAGCACCTTTTTTCACTCTCGAATGCCTCCGCAGCAAAAAAGACAAACGTCCAGCTTTTGCTGCCACAGCAAAGGTGCCAGCGGGGAAAAGTCATGCTGGTCCTCACTGCCTCCTGGAACCCCTTCAAATGCCCCAGACAATTTGGCCCTCTCTGCTTTCCTGCGCACTCTATCCTCAAAAGCACCTTTTTTCACTCTCGGCAGCCTACGCAGCAAAAAAGACAAACGTCCAGCTTTTGCTGCCACAGCAAAGGTGCCAGCGGGGAAAAGTCATGCTGGTCCTCACTGCCTCCTGGAACCCCTTCAAATGCCCCAGACAATTTGGCCCTCTCTGCTTTCCTGCGCACTCTAGCCTCAAAAGCACCTTTTTTCACTCTCGAATGCCTCCGCAGCAAAAAAGACAAACGTCCAGCTTTTGCTGCCACAGCAAAGGTGCCAGCGGGGAAAAGTCATGCTGGTCCTCACTGCCTCCTGGAACCCCTTCAAATGCCCCAGACAATTTGGCCCTCTCTGCTTTCCTGCGCACTCTATCCTCAAAAGCACCTTTTTTCACTCTCGGCAGCCTACGCAGCAAAAAAGACAAACGTCCAGCTTTTGCTGCCACAGCAAAGGTGCCAGCGGGGAAAAGTCATGCTGGTCCTCACTGCCTCCTGGAACCCCTTCAAATGCCCCAGACAATTTGGCCCTCTCTGCTTTCCTGAGCACTCTATCCTCAAAAGCACCTTTTTTCACTCTCGGCAGCCTCCCCAGCAAAAAAGACAAACGTCCAGCTTTTGCTGCCACAGCAAAGGTGCCAGCGGGGAAAAGTCATGCTGGTCCTCAC
Source organism: Vanellus vanellus (assembly GCF_965231255.1). Classification (NCBI taxonomy): domain Eukaryota; kingdom Metazoa; phylum Chordata; class Aves; order Charadriiformes; family Charadriidae; genus Vanellus; species Vanellus vanellus. Next base: position 15,212 of record NW_028128303.1, read on the forward strand.
TGCCTCCTGGAACCCCTTCAAATGCCCCAGACAATTTGGCTCTCTCTGCTTTCCTGCGCACTCTATCCTCAAAAGCACCTTTTTTCACTCTCGGCAGCCTCCCCAGGAAAAAAGACAAACTTCCAGCTTTTGCTGCCACAGCAAAGGTGCCAGCGGGGAAAAGTCATGCTGGTCCTCACTGCCTCCTGGAACCCCTTCAAATGCCCCAGACAATTTGGCCCTCTCTGCTTTCCTGCGCACTCTATCCTCAAAAGCACCTTTTTTCACTCACTGAAGCCTCCGCAGCAAAAAAGACAAACGTCCAGCTTTTGCTGCCACAGCAAAGGTGCCAGCGCGGAAAAGTCATGCTGGTCCTCACTGCCTCCTGGAACCCCTTCAAATGCCCCAGACAATTTGGCCCTCTCTGCTTTCCTGCGCACTCTATCCTCAAAAGCAACTTTTTTCACTCTTGGCAGCCTCAGCAGCAAAAAAGACAAACGTCCAGCTTTTGCTGCCACAGCAAAGGTGCCAGCGGGGAAAAGTCATGCTGGTCCTCACTGCCTCCTGGAACCCCTTCAAATGCCCCAGACAATTTGGCCCTCTCTGCTTTCCTGCGCACTCTATCCTCAAAAGCACCTTTTTTCACTCACTGAAGCCTCCGCAGCAAAAAAGAAAAATGTCCAGCTTTTGCTGCCACAGCAAAGGTGCCAGCGGGGAAAAGTCATGCTGGTCCTCACTGCCTCCTGGAACCCCTTCAAATGCCCCAGACAATTTCGCCCTCTCTGCTTTCCTGCGCACTCTATCCTCAAAAGCACCTTTTTTCACTCTCGGCAGCCTCCGCAGCAAAAAAGACAAACGTCCAGCTTTTGCTGCCACAGCAAAGGTGCCAGCGGGGAAAAGTCATGCTGGTCCTCACTGCCTCCTGGAACCCCTTCAAATGCCCCAGACAATTTGGCTCTCTCTGCTTTACTGCGCACTCTATCCTCAAAAGCACCTTTTTTCACTCTCGGCAGCCTCCGCAGCAAAAAAGACAAACGTCCAGCTTTTGCTGCCACAGCAAAGGTGCCAGCGGGGGAAACTCATGCTGGTCCTCACTGCCTCCTGGAACCCCTTCAAATGCCCCAGACAATTTGGCTCTCTCTGCTTTCCTGCGCACTCTATCCTCAAAAGCACCTTTTTTCACTCACTGAAGCCTCCGCAGCAAAAAAGACAAACGTCCAGCTTTTGCTGCCACAGCAAAGGTGCCAGCGGGGAAAAGTCATGCTGGTCCTCACTGCCTCCTGGAACCCCTTCAAATGCCCCAGACAATTTGGCCCTCTCTGCTTTCCTGCGCACTCTATCCTCAAAAGCAACTTTTTTCACTCTTGGCAGCCTCAGCAGCAAAAAAGACAAACGTCCAGCTTTTGCTGCCACAGCAAAGGTGCCAGCGGGGAAAAGTCATGCTGGTCCTCACTGCCTCCTGGAACCCCTTCAAATGCCCCAGACAATTTGGCCCTCTCTGCTTTCCTGCGCACTCTATCCTCAAAAGCACCTTTTTTCACTCTCGGAAGCCTCCGCAGCAAAAAAGACAAACGTCCAGCTTTTGCTGCCACAGCAAAGGTGCCAGCGGGGAAAAGTGATGCTGGTCCTCACTGCCTCCTGGAACCCCTTCAAATGCCCCAGACAATTTGGCTCTCTCTGCTTTCCTGCGCACTCTATCCTCAAAAGCACCTTTTTTCACTCTCGGCAGCCTCTGCAGCAAAAAAGACAAACTTCCATCTTTTGCTGCCACAGCAAATGTGCCAGCAGGGAAAAGTGATGCTGGTCCTCACTGCCTCCTGGAACCCCTTCAAATGCCCCAGACAATTTGGCCCTCTCTGCTTTCCTGCGCACTCTATCCTCAAAAGCACCTTTTTTCACTCTCGGCAGCCTCAGCAGCAAAAAAGACAAACGTCCAGCTTTTGCTGCCACAGCAAAGGTGCCAGCGGGGAAAAGTCATGCTGGTCCTCACTGCCTCCTGGAACCCCTTCAAATGCCCCAGACAATTTGGCCCTCTCTGCTTTCCTGCGCACTCTATCCTCAAAAGCACCTTTTTTCACTCTCGGAAACCTCCCCAGCAAAAAAGACAAACGTCCAGCTTTTGCTGCCACAGCAAAGGTGCCAGCGGGGAAAAGTCATGCTGGTCCTCACTGCCTCCTGGAACCCCTTCAAATGCCCCAGACAATTTGGCCCTCTCTGCTTTCCTGCGCACTCTATCCTCAAAAGCACCTTTTTTCACTCTCGAATGCCTCCGCAGCAAAAAAGACAAACGTCCAGCTTTTGCTGCCACAGCAAAGGTGCCAGCGGGGAAAAGTCATGCTGGTCCTCACTGCCTCCTGGAACCCCTTCAAATGCCCCAGACAATTTGGCCCTCTCTGCTTTCCTGCGCACTCTATCCTCAAAAGCACCTTTTTTCACTCTCGGCAGCCTACGCAGCAAAAAAGACAAACGTCCAGCTTTTGCTGCCACAGCAAAGGTGCCAGCGGGGAAAAGTCATGCTGGTCCTCACTGCCTCCTGGAACCCCTTCAAATGCCCCAGACAATTTGGCCCTCTCTGCTTTCCTGCGCACTCTATCCTCAAAAGCACCTTTTTTCACTCTCGGCAGCCTCCCCAGCAAAAAAGACAAACGTCCAGCTTTTGCTGCCACAGCAAAGGTGCCAGCGGGGAAAAGTCATGCTGGTCCTCACTGCCTCCTGGAACCCCTTCAAATGCCCCAGACAATTTGGCTCTCTCTGCTTTCCTGCGCACTCTATCCTCAAAAGCACCTTTTTTCACTCTCGGCAGCCTCCCCAGCAAAAAAGACAAACTTCCAGCTTTTGCTGCCACAGCAAAGGTGCCAGCGGGGAAAAGTCATGCTGGTCCTCACTGCCTCCTGGAACCCCTTCAAATGCCCCAGACAATTTGGCCCTCTCTGCTTTCCTGCGCACTCTATCCTCAAAAGCACCTTTTTTCACTCTCGGCAGCCTCCGCAGCAAAAAAGACAAACGTCCAGCTTTTGCTGCCACAGCAAAGGTGCCAGCGGGGAAAAGTCATGCTGGTCCTCACTGCCTCCTGGAACCCCTTCAAATGCCCCAGACAATTTCGCCCTCTCTGCTTTCCTGCGCACTCTATCCTCAAAAGCACCTTTTTTCAATCTCGGCAGCCTACGCAGCAAAAAAGACAAACGTCCAGCTTTTGCTGCCACAGCAAAGGTGCCAGCGGGGAAAAGTGATGCTGGTCCTCACTGCCTCCTGGAACCCCTTCAAATGCCCTAGACAATTTGGCCCTCTCTGCTTTCCTGCGCACTCTATCCTCAAAAGCACCTTTTTTCACTCACTGAAGCCTCCGCAGCAAAAAAGAAAAATGTCCAGCTTTTGCTGCCACAGCAAAGGTGCCAGCGGGGAAAATTGATGCTGGTCCTCACTGCCTCCTGGAACCCCTTCAAATGCCCCAGACAATTTGGCTCTCTCTGCTTTCCTGCGCACTCTAGCCTCAAAAGAACCTTTTTTCACTCTCGGGAGACTCCCCAGCAAAAAAGACAAACGTCCAGCTTTTGCTGCCACAGCAAAGGTGCCAGCGGGGAAAAGTCATGCTGGTCCTCACTGCCTCCTGGAACCCCTTCAAATGCCCCAGACAATTTGGCCCTCTCTGCTTTCCTGCGCACTCTATCCTCAAAAGCACCTTTTTTCACTCACTGAAGCCTCCGCAGCAAAAAAGACAAACGTCCAGCTTTTGCTGCCACAGCAAAGGTGCCAGTGGGGAAAAGTCATGCTGGTCCTCACTGCCTCCTGGAACCCCTTCAAATGCCCCAGACAATTTGGCTCTCTCTGCTTTACTGCGCACTCTATCCTCAAAAGCACCTTTTTTCACTCTCGGCAGCCTCCCCAGCAAAAAAGACAAACGTCCAGCTTTTGCTGCCACAGCAAAGGTGCCAGCGGGGAAAAGTCATGCTGGTCCTCACTGCCTCCTGGAACCCCTTCAAATGCCCCAGACAATTTGGCTCTCTCTGCTTTCCTGCGCACTCTATCCTCAAAAGCACCTTTTTTCACTCTCGGCAGCCTCTGCAGCAAAGAAGACAAACTTCCAGCTTTTGCTGCCACAGCAAAGGTGCCAGCGGGGAAAAGTCATGCTGGTCCTCACTGCCTCCTGGAACCCCTTCAAATGCCCCAGACAATTTGGCTCTCTCTGCTTTCCTGCGCACTCTATCCTCAAAAGCACCTTTTTTCACTCTCGAATGCCTCCCCAGCAAAAAAGACAAACGTCCAGCTTTTGCTGCCACAGCAAAGGTGCCAGCGGGGAAAAGTCATGCTGGTCCTCACTGCCTCCTGGAACCCCTTCAAATGCCCCAGACAATTTGGCCCTCTCTGCTTTCCTGCGCACTCTATCCTCAAAAGCACCTTTTTTCACTCACTGAAGCCTCCGCAGCAAAAAAGACAAACGTCCAGCTTTTGCTGCCACAGCAAAGGTGCCAGCGGGGAAAAGTCATGCTGGTCCTCACTGCCTCCTGGAACCCCTTCAAATGCCCCAGACAATTTCGCCCTCTCTGCTTTCCTGCGCACTCTATCCTCAAAAGCACCTTTTTTCACTCTCGGCAGCCTACGCAGCAAAAAAGACAAAAGTCCAGCTTTTGCTGCCACAGCAAAGGTGCCAGCGGGGAAAAGTGATGCTGGTCCTCACTGCCTCCTGGAACCCCTTCAAATGCCCTAGACAATTTGGCCCTCTCTGCTTTCCTGCGCACTCTATCCTCAAAAGCACCTTTTTTCACTCACTGAAGCCTCCGCAGCAAAAAAGAAAAATGTCCAGCTTTTGCTGCCACAGCAAAGGTGCCAGCGGGGAAAAGTGATGCTGGTCCTCACTGCCTCCTGGAACCCCTTCAAATGCCCCAGACAATTTGGCCCTCTCTGCTTTCCTGCGCACTCTAGCCTCAAAAGAACCTTTTTTCACTCTCGGGAAACTCCCAAGCAAAAAAGACAAACGTCCAGCTTTTGCTGCCACAGCAAAGGTGCCAGCGGGGAAAAGTCATGCTGGTCCTCACTGCCTCCTGGAACCCCTTCAAATGCCCCAGACAATTTGGCCCTCTCTGCTTTCCTGCGCACTCTATCCTCAAAAGCACCTTTTTTCACTCTCGGCAGCCTACGCAGCAAAAAAGACAAACGTCCAGCTTTTGCTGCCACAGCAAAGGTGCCAGCGGGGAAAAGTCATGCTGGTCCTCACTGCCTCCTGGAACCCCTTCAAATGCCCCACACAATTTGGCCCTCTCTGCTTTCCTGCGCACTCTATCCTCAAAAGCACCTTTTTTCACTCTCGGCAGCCTCCGCAGCAAAAAAGACAAACGTCCAGCTTTTGCTGCCACAGCAAAGGTGCCAGCGGGGAAAAGTCATGCTGGTCCTCACTGCCTCCTGGAACCCCTTCAAATGCCCCAGACAATTTGGCTCTCTCTGCTTTACTGCGCACTCTATCCTCAAAAGCACCTTTTTTCACTCTCGGCAGCCTCCCCAGCAAAAAAGACAAACGTCCAGCTTTTGCTGCCACAGCAAAGGTGCCAGCGGGGAAAACTCATGCTGGTCCTCACTGCCTCCTGGAACCCCTTCAAATGCCCCAGACAATTTGGCTCTCTCTGCTTTCCTGCGCACTCTATCCTCAAAAGCACCTTTTTTCACACTCGGCAGCCTCTGCAGCAAAAAAGACAAACTTCCAGCTTTTGCTGCCACAGCAAAGGTGCCAGCGGGGAAAAGTCATGCTGGTCCTCACTGCCTCCTGGAAGCCCTTCAAATGCCCCAGACAATTTGGCCCTCTCTGCTTTCCTGCGCACTCTAGCCTCAAAAGCACCTTTTTTCACTCACTGAAGCCTCCGCAGCAAAAAAGACAAACGTCCAGCTTTTGCTGCCACAGCAAAGGTGCCAGCGGGGAAAAGTGATGCTGGTCCTCACTGCCTCCTGGAACCCCTTCAAATGCCCCGGACAATTTGGCCCTCTCTGCTTTCCTGCGCACTCTATCCTCAAAAGCACCTTTTTTCACTCTCGGCAGCCTCCCCAGCAAAAAAGACAAACGTCCAGCTTTTGCTGCCACAGCAAAGGTGCCAGCGGGGAAAAGTGATGCTGGTCCTCACTGCCTCCTGGAACCCCTTCAAATGCCCTAGACAATTTGGCCCTCTCTGCTTTCCTGAGGACTCTATCCTCAAAAGCACCTTTTTTCACTCTCGGCAGCCTACGCAGCAAAAAAGAAAAATGTCCAGCTTTTGCTGCCACAGCAAAGGTGCCAGCGGGGAAAAGTGATGCTGGTCCTCACTGCCTCCTGGAACCCCTTCAAATGCCCCAGACAATTTGGCCCTCTCTGCTTTCCTGCGCTCTCTAGCCTCAAAAGAACCTTTTTTCACTCTCGGGAGACTCCCCAGCAAAAAAGACAAACGTCCAGCTTTTGCTGCCACAGCAAAGGTGCCAGCGGGGAAAAGTCATGCTGGTCCTCACTGCCTCCTGGAACCCCTTCAAATGCCCCAGACAATTTGGCCCTCTCTGCTTTCCTGCGCACTCTATCCTCAAAAGCACCTTTTTTCACTCTCGGCAGCCTCCGCAGCAAAAAAGACAAACGTCCAGCTTTTGCTGCCACAGCAAAGGTGCCAGCGGGGAAAACTCATGCTGGTCCTCACTGCCTCCTGGAACCCCTTCAAATGCCCCAGACAATTTGGCTCTCTCTGCTTTCCTGCGCACTCTATCCTCAAAAGCACCTTTTTTCACTCTCGGCAGCCTCTGCAGCAAAAAAGACAAACTTCCAGCTTTTTCTGTCACAGCAAAGGTGCCAGCGGGGAAAAGTCATGCTGGTCCTCACTGCCTCCTGGAACGCCTTCAAATGCCCCAGACAATTTGGCCCTCTCTGCTTTCCTGCGCACTCTATCCTCAAAAGCACCTTTTTTCACTCACTGAAGCCTCCGCAGCAAAAAAGACAAACGTCCAGCTTTTGCTGCCACAGCAAAGGTGCCAGCGGGGAAAACTCATGCTGGTCCTCACTGCCTCCTGGAACCCCTTCAAATGCCCCAGACAATTTCGCCCTCTCTGCTTTCCTGCGCACTCTATCCTCAAAAGCACCTTTTTTCACTCTCGGCAGCCTACGCAGCAAAAAAGACAAACGTCCAGCTTTTGCTGCCACAGCAAAGGTGCCAGCGGGGAAAAGTGATGCTGGTCCTCACTGCCTCCTGGAACGCCTTCAAATGCCCTAGACAATTTGGCCCTCTCTGCTTTCCTGCGCACTCTATCCTCAAAAGCACCTTTTTTCACTCACTGAAGCCTCCGCAGCAAAAAAGAAAAATGTCCAGCTTTTGCTGCCACAGCAAAGGTGCCAGCGGGGAAAAGTGATGCTGGTCCTCACTGCCTCCTGGAACCCCTTCAAATGCCCCAGACAATTTGGCCCTCTCTGCTTTCCTGCGCACTCTAGCCTCAAAAGAACCTTTTTTCACTCTCGGGAGACTCCCCAGCAAAAAAGACAAACGTCCAGCTTTTGCTGCCACAGCAAAGGTGCCAGCGGGGAAAAGTCATGCTGGTCCTCACTACTTCCTGGAACCCCTTCAAATGCCCCAGACAATTTGGCCCTCTCTGCTTCCCTGCGCACTCTATCCTCAAAAGCACCTTTTTTCACTCTCGGCAGCCTCCCCAGCAAAAAAGACAAACGTCCAGCTTTTGCTGCCACAGCAAAGGTGCCAGCGGGGAAAAGTCATGCTGGTCCTCACTGCCTCCTGGAACCCCTTCAAATGCCCCAGACAATTTGGCTCTCTCTGCTTTCCTGCGCACTCTATCCTCAAAAGCACCTTTTTTCACTCTCGGCAGCCTCTGCAGCAAAAAAGACAAACTTCCAGCTTTTGCTGCCACAGCAAAGGTGCCAGCGGGGAAAAGTCATGCTGGTCCTCACTGCCTCCTGGAACCCCTTCAAATGCCCCGGACAATTTGGCCCTCTCTGCTTTCCTGCGCACTCTATCCTCAAAAGCACCTTTTTTCACTCTCGGCAGCCTCCCCAGCAAAAAAGACAAACGTCCAGCTTTTGCTGCCACAGCAAAGGTGCCAGCGGGGAAAAGTCATGCTGGTCCTCACTGCCTCCTGGAACCCCTTCAAATGCCCCGGACAATTTGGCCCTCTCTGCTTTCCTGCGCACTCTATCCTCAAAAGCACCTTTTTTCACTCACTGAAGCCTCCGCAGCAAAAAAGACAAACGTCCAGCTTTTGCTGCCACAGCAAAGGTGCCAGCGGGGAAAAGTCATGCTGGTCCTCACTGCCTCCTGGAACCCCTTCAAATGCCCCAGACAATTTCGCCCTCTCTGCTTTCCTGCGCACTCTATCCTCAAAAGCACCTTTTTTCACTCTCGGCAGCCTACGCAGCAAAAAAGACAAACGTCCAGCTTTTGCTGCCACAGCAAAGGTGCCAGCGGGGAAAAGTGATGCTGGTCCTCACTGCCTCCTGGAACCCCTTCAAATGCCCCAGACAATTTGGCCCTCTCTGCTTTCCTGCGCACTCTAGCCTCAAAAGAACCTTTTTTCACTCTCGGGAAACTCCCAAGCAAAAAAGACAAACGTCCAGCTTTTGCTGCCACAGCAAAGGTGCCAGCGGGGAAAAGTCATGCTGGTCCTCACTGCCTCCTGGAACCCCTTCAAATGCCCCAGACAATTTGGCCCTCTCTTCTTTCCTGCGCACTCTATCCTCAAAAGCACCTTTTTTCACTCTCGGCAGCCTACGCAGCAAAAAAGACAAACGTCCAGCTTTTGCTGCCACAGCAAAGGTGCCAGCGGGGAAAAGTCATGCTGGTCCTCACTGCCTCCTGGAACCCCTTCAAATGCCCCAGACAATTTGGCCCTCTCTGCTTTCCTGCGCACTCTATCCTCAAAAGCACCTTTTTTCACTCTCGGCAGCCTCCGCAGCAAAAAAGACAAACGTCCAGCTTTTGCTGCCACAGCAAAGGTGCCAGCGGGGAAAAGTCATGCTGGTCCTCACTGCCTCCTGGAACCCCTTCAAATGCCCCAGACAATTTGGCCCTCTCTGCTTTCCTGCGCACTCTATCCTCAAAAGCACCTTTTTTCACTCACTGAAGCCTCCGCAGCAAAAAAGACAAACGTCCAGCTTTTGCTGCCACAGCAAAGGTGCCAGCGGGGAAAAGTCATGCTGGTCCTCACTGCCTCCTGGAACCCCTTCAAATGCCCCGGACAATTTGGCCCTCTCTGCTTTCCTGCGCACTCTATCCTCAAAAGCACCTTTTTTCACTCTCGGCAGCCTCCCCAGCAAAAAAGACAAACGTCCAGCTTTTGCTGCCACAGCAAAGGTGCCAGCGGGGAAAAGTGATGCTGGTCCTCACTGCCTCCTGGAACCCCTTCAAATGCCCTAGACAATTTGGCCCTCTCTGCTTTCCTGAGGACTCTATCCTCAAAAGCACCTTTTTTCACTCACTGAAGCCTCCGCAGCAAAAAAGAAAAATGTCCAGCTTTTGCTGCCACAGCAAAGGTGCCAGCGGGGAAAAGTGATGCTGGTCCTCACTGCCTCCTGGAACCCCTTCAAATGCCCCAGACAATTTGGCCCTCTCTGCTTTCCTGCGCACTCTAGCCTCAAAAGAACCTTTTTTCACTCTCGGGAGACTCCCCAGCAAAAAAGACAAACGTCCAGCTTTTGCTGCCACAGCAAAGGTGCCAGCGGGGAAAAGTCATGCTGGTCCTCACTGCCTCCTGGAACCCCTTCAAATGCCCCAGACAATTTGGCCCTCTCTGCTTTCCTGCGCACTCTATCCTCAAAAGCACCTTTTTTCACTCTCGGCAGCCTCCGCAGCAAAAAAGACAAACGTCCAGCTTTTGCTGCCACAGCAAAGGTGCCAGCGGGGAAAAGTCATGCTGGTCCTCACTGCCTCCTGGAACCCCTTCAAATGCCCCAGACAATTTGGCCCTCTCTGCTTTCCTGCGCACTCTATCCTCAAAAGCACCTTTTTTCACTCTCGGCAGCCTCCGCAGCAAAAAAGACAAACGTCCAGCTTTTGCTGCCACAGCAAAGGTGCCAGCGGGGAAAACTCATGCTGGTCCTCACTGCCTCCTGGAACCCCTTCAAATGCCCCAGACAATTTGGCTCTCTCTGCTTTCCTGCGCACTCTATCCTCAAAAGCACCTTTTTTCACTCTCGGCAGCCTCTGCAGCAAAAAAGACAAACTTCCAGCTTTTTCTGCCACAGCAAAGGTGCCAGCGGGGAAAAGTCATGCTGGTCCTCACTGCCTCCTGGAACCCCTTCAAATGCCCCAGACAATTTGGCCCTCTCTGCTTTCCTGCGCACTCTATCCTCAAAAGCACCTTTTTTCACTCACTGAAGCCTCCGCAGCAAAAAAGACAAACGTCCAGCTTTTGCTGCCACAGCAAAGGTGCCAGCGGGGAAAACTCATGCTGGTCCTCACTGCCTCCTGGAACCCCTTCAAATGCCCCAGACAATTCCGCCCTCTCTGCTTTCCTGCGCACTCTATCCTCAAAAGCACCTTTTTTCACTCTCGGCAGCCTACGCAGCAAAAAAGACAAACGTCCAGCTTTTGCTGCCACAGCAAAGGTGCCAGCGGGGAAAAGTGATGCTGGTCCTCACTGCCTCCTGGAACCCCTTCAAATGCCCTAGACAATTTGGCCCTCTCTGCTTTCCTGCGCACTCTATCCTCAAAAGCACCTTTTTTCACTCACTGAAGCCTCCGCAGCAAAAAAGAAAAATGTCCAGCTTTTGCTGCCACAGCAAAGGTGCCAGCGGGGAAAAGTGATGCTGGTCCTCACTGCCTCCTGGAACCCCTTCAAATGCCCCAGACAATTTGGCCCTCTCTGCTTTCCTGCGCACTCTAGCCTCAAAAGAACCTTTTTTCACTCTCGGGAGACTCCCCAGCAAAAAAGACAAACGTCCAGCTTTTGCTGCCACAGCAAAGGTGCCAGCGGGGAAAAGTCATGCTGGTCCTCACTACTTCCTGGAACCCCTTCAAATGCCCCAGACAATTTGGCCCTCTCTGCTTCCCTGCGCACTCTATCCTCAAAAGCACCTTTTTTCACTCTCGGCAGCCTCCCCAGCAAAAAAGACAAACGTCCAGCTTTTGCTGCCACAGCAAAGGTGCCAGCGGGGAAAAGTCAAGCTGGTCCTCACTGCCTCCTGGAACCCCTTCAAATGCCCCAGACAATTTGGCCCTCTCTGCTTTCCTGCGCACTCTATCCTCAAAAGCACCTTTTCTCACTCTTGGCAGCCTCCGCAGCAAAAAAGACAAACGTCCAGCTTTTGCTGCCACAGCAAAGGTGCCAGCGGGGAAAAGTCATGCTGGTCCTCACTGCCTCCTGGAACCCCTTCAAATGCCCCAGACAATTTCGCCCTCTCTGCTTTCCTGCGCACTCTATCCTCAAAAGCACCTTTTTTCACTCTCGGCAGCCTCTCCAGCAAAAAAGACAAACGTCCAGCATTTGCTGCCACAGCAAAGGTGCCAGCGGGGAAAAGTCATGCTGGTCCTCACTGGCTCCTGGAACCCCTTCAAATGCCCCAGACAATTTGGCTCTCTCTGCTTTCCTGCGCACTCTATCCTCAAAAGCACTTTTTTCACTCTCGGCAGCGTCTCCAGCAAATAAGACAAACGTCCAGCTTTTGCTGCCACAGCAAAGGTGCCAGCAGGGAAAAGTGATGCTGGTCCTCACTGCCTCCTGGAACCCCTTCAAATGCCCCAGACAATTTGGCCCTCTCTGCTTTCCTGCGCACTCTAGCCTCAAAAGCAACTTTTTTCACTCTCGAATGCCTCCCCAGCAAAAAAGACAAACGTCCAGCTTTTGCTGCCACAGCAAAGGTGCCAGCGGGGAAAAGTCGTGCTGGTCCTCACTGCCTCCTGGAACCCCTTCAAATGCCCCAGACAATTTGGCCCTCTCTGCTTTCCTGCGCACTCTATCCTCAAAAGCACCTTTTTTCACTCTCGGCAGCCTCCGCAGCAAAAAAGACAAACGTCCAGCTTTTGCTGCCACAGCAAAGGTGCCAGCGTTGAAAAGTGATGCTGGTCCTCACTGCCTCCTGGAACCCCTTCAAATGCCCTAGACAATTTGGCCCTCTCTGCTTTCCTGCGCACTCTATCCTCAAAAGCACCTTTTTTCACTCTCGGCAGCCTCCGCAGCAAAAAAGACAAACGTCCAGCTTTTGCTGCCACAGCAAAGGTGCCAGCGGGGAAAAGTCATGCTGGTCCTCACTGCCTCCTGGAACCCCTTCAAATGCCCCAGACAATTTGGCCCTCTCTGCTTTCCTGCGCACTCTATCCTCAAAAGAAACTTTTTTCACTCTCGGGAAACTCCGCAGCAAAAAAGACAAACGTCCAGCTTTTGCTGCCACAGCAAAGGTGCCAGCGGGGAAAAGTCATGCTGGTCCTCACTACTTCCTGGAACCCCTTCAAATGCCCCAGACAATTTGGCCCTCTCTGCTTTCCTGCGCACTCTATCCTCAAAAGCACCTTTTTCCACTCTTGGCAGCCTCCCCAGCAAAAAAGACAAACGTCCACCTTTTGTTGCCACAGCAAAGGTGCCAGCGGGGAAAAGTCATGCTGGTCCTCACTGCCTCCTGGAACCCCTTCAAATGCCCCAGACAATTTGGCCCTCTCTGCTTTCCTGCGCACTCTAGCCTCAAAAGCACCTTTTTTCACTCTCGAATGCCTCCCCAGCAAAAAAGACAAACGTCCAGCTTTTGCTGCCACAGCAAAGGTGCCAGCGGGGAAAAGTCGTGCTGGTCCTCACTGCCTCCTGGAACCCCTTCAAATGCCCCAGACAATTTGGCCCTCTCTGCTTTCCTGCGCACTCTATCCTCAAAAGCACCTTTTTTCACTCTCGGCAGCCTCCGCAGCAAAAAAGACAAACGTCCAGCTTTTGCTGCCACAGCAAAGGTGCCAGCGGTGAAAAGTGATGCTGGTCCTCACTGCCTCCTGGAACCCCTTCAAATGCCCTAGACAATTTGGCCCTCTCTGCTTTCCTGCGCACTCTATCCTCAAAAGCACCTTTTTTCACTCTCGGCAGCCTCCGCAGCAAAAAAGAAAAACGTCCAGCTTTTGCTGCCACAGCAAAGGTGCCAGCGGGGAAAAGTCATGCTGGTCCTCACTGCCTCCTGGAACCCCTTCAAATGCCCCAGACAATTTGGCCCTCTCTGCTTTCCTGCGCACTCTATCCTCAAAAGAAACTTTTTTCACTCTCGGGAAACTCCGCAGCAAAAAAGACAAACGTCCAGCTTTTGCTGCCACAGCAAAGGTGCCAGCGGGGAAAAGTCATGCTGGTCCTCACTACTTCCTGGAACCCCTTCAAATGCCCCAGACAATTTGGCCCTCTCTGCTTTCCTGCGCACTCTATCCTCAAAAGCACCTTTTTCCACTCTTGGCAGCCTCCCCAGCAAAAAAGACAAACGTCCACCTTTTGTTGCCACAGCAAAGGTGCCAGCGGGGAAAAGTCATGCTGGTCCTCACTGCCTCCTGGAACCCCTTCAAATGCCCCAGACAATTTGGCCCTCTCTGCTTTCCTGCGCACTCTAGCCTCAAAAGCACCTTTTTTCACTCTCGAATGCCTCCCCAGCAAAAAAGACAAACGTCCAGCTTTTGCTGCCACAGCAAAGGTGCCAGCGGGGAAAAGTCGTGCTGGTCCTCACTGCCTCCTGGAACCCCTTCAAATGCCCCAGACAATTTGGCCCTCTCTGCTTTCCTGCGCACTCTATCCTCAAAAGAAACTTTTTTCACTCTCGGCAGCCTCCGCAGCAAAAAAGACAAACGTCCAGCTTTTGCTGCCACAGCAAAGGTGCCAGCGGTGAAAAGTGATGCTGGTCCTCACTGCCTCCTGGAACCCCTTCAAATGCCCCAGACAATTTGGCCCTCTCTGCTTTCCTGCGCACTCTATCCTCAAAAGCACCTTTTTTCACTCACTGAATCCTCCGCAGCAAAAAAGAAAAACGTCCAGCTTTTGCTGCCACAGCAAAGGTGCCAGCGGGGAAAAGTCATGCTGGTCCTCACTGCCTCCTGGAACCCCTTCAAATGCCCCAGACAATTTGGCCCTCTCTGCTTTCCTGCGCACTCTATCCTCAAAAGAAACTTTTTTCACTCTCGGGAAACTCCGCAGCAAAAAAGACAAACGTCCAGCTTTTGCTGCCACAGCAAAGGTGCCAGTGGGGAAAAGTCATGCTGGTCCTCACTACTTCCTGGAACCCCTTCAAATGCCCCAGACAATTTGGCCCTCTCTGCTTTCCTGCGCACTCTATCCTCAAAAGCACCTTTTTCCACTCCTAGCAGCCTCCCCAGCAAAAAAGACAAACGTCCACCTTTTGTTGCCACAGCAAAGGTGCCAGCGGGGAAAAGTCATGCTGGTCCTCACTGCCTCCTGGAACCCCTTCAAATGCTCCAGACAATTTGGCCCTCTCTTCTTTCCTGCGCACTCTATCCTCAAAAGCACCTTTTTTCACTCTCGGCAGCCTCCGCAGCAAAAAAGACAAACGTCCAGCTTTTGCTGCCACAGCAAAGGTGCCAGCGGGGAAAAGTCATGCTGGTCCTCACTGCCTCCTGGAACCCCTTCAAATGCCCTAGACAATTTGGCCCTCTCTGCTTTCCTGCGCACTCTATCCTCAAAAGCACCTTTTTTCACTCTTGGCAGCCTCCGCAGCAAAAAAGACAAACGTCCAGCTTTTGCTGCCACAGCAAAGGTGCCAGCGCGGAAAAGTCATGCTGGTCCTCACTGCCTCCTGGAACCCCTTCAAATGCCCCAGACAATTTGGCCCTCTCTGCTTTCCTGCGCACTCTATCCTCAAAAGAAACTTTTTTCACTCTCGGGAAACTCCGCAGCAAAAAAGACAAACGTCCAGCTTTTGCTGCCACAGCAAAGGTGCCAGCGGGGAAAAGTCATGCTGGTCCTCACTACTTCCTGGAACCCCTTCAAATGCCCCAGACAATTTGGCCCTCTCTGCTTTCCTGCGCACTCTATCCTCAAAAGCACCTTTTTCCACTCTTGGCAGCCTCCCCAGCAAAAAAGACAAACGTCCACCTTTTGTTGCCACAGCAAAGGTGCCAGCGGGGAAAAGTGATGCTGGTCCTCACTGCCTCCTGGAACCCCTTCAAATGCCCCAGACAATTTGGCCCTCTCTGCTTTCATGCGCACTCTAGCCTCAAAAGCACCTTTTTTCACTCTCGAATGCCTCCCCAGCAAAAAAGACAAACGTCCAGCTTTTGCTGCCACAGCAAAGGTGCCAGCGGTGAAAAGTGATGCTGGTCCTCACTGCCTCCTGGAACCCCTTCAAATGCCCCAGACAATTTGGCCCTCTCTGCTTTCCTGCGCACTCTATCCTCAAAAGCACCTTTTTTCACTCACTGAAGCCTCCGCAGCAAAAAAGAAAAACGTCCAGCTTTTGCTGCCACAGCAAAGGTGCCAGCGGGGAAAAGTCATGCTGGTCCTCACTGCCTCCTGGAACCCCTTCAAATGCCCCAGACAATTTGGCCCTCTCTGCTTTCCTGCGCACTCTATCCTCAAAAGAAACTTTTTTCACTCTCGGGAAACTCCGCAG
Organism: Vanellus vanellus; assembly: GCF_965231255.1. Taxonomy (NCBI): domain Eukaryota; kingdom Metazoa; phylum Chordata; class Aves; order Charadriiformes; family Charadriidae; genus Vanellus; species Vanellus vanellus. The sequence goes on from NW_028128303.1 coordinate 30,711, forward strand.
CAAAAAAGACAAACGTCCAGCTTTTGCTGCCACAGCAAAGGTGCCAGCGGGGAAAAGTCATGCTGGTCCTCACTACTTCCTGGAACCCCTTCAAATGCCCCAGACAATTTGGCCCTCTCTGCTTTCCTGCGCACTCTATCCTCAAAAGCACCTTTTTCCACTCCTAGCAGCCTCCCCAGCAAAAAAGACAAACGTCCACCTTTTGTTGCCACAGCAAAGGTGCCAGCGGGGAAAAGTCATGCTGGTCCTCACTGCCTCCTGGAACCCCTTCAAATGCTCCAGACAATTTGGCCCTCTCTGCTTTCCTGCGCACGCTATCCTCAAAAGCACCTTTTTTCACTCTTGGCAGCCTCCCCAGCAAAAAAGACAAACGTCCAGCTTTTGCTGCCACAGCAAAGGTGCCAGCGGGGAAAAGTCATGCTGGTCCTCACTGCCTCCTGGAACCCCTTCAAATGCCCCAGACAATTTGGCCCTCTCTGCTTTCCTGCGCACTCTATCCTCAAAAGAAACTTTTTTCACTCTCGGGAAACTCCGCAGCAAAAAAGACAAACGTCCAGCTTTTGCTGCCACAGCAAAGGTGCCAGCGGGGAAAAGTCATGCTGGTCCTCACTGCTTCCTGGAACCCCTTCAAATGCCCCAGACAATTTGGCCCTCTCTGCTTTCCTGCGCACTCTATCCTCAAAAGCACCTTTTTCCACTCCTAGCAGCCTCCCCAGCAAAAAAGACAAACGTCCACCTTTTGTTGCCACAGCAAAGGTGCCAGCGGGGAAAAGTCATGCTGGTCCTCACTGCCTCCTGGAACCCCTTCAAATGCTCCAGACAATTTGGCTCTCTCTGCTTTACTGCGCACTCTATCCTCAAAAGCACCTTTTTTCATTCTTGGCAGCCTCCGCAGCAAAAAAGACAAACGTCCAGCTTTTGCTGCCATAGCAAAGGTGCCAGCGGGGAAAAGTCATGCTGGTCCTCACTGCCTCCTGGAACCCCTTCAAATGCCCCAGACAATTTGGCTCTCTCTGCTTTCCTGCGCACTCTATCCTCAAAAGCACCTTTTCTCACTCTTGGCAGCCTCCGCAGCAAAAAAGACAAACGTCCAGCTTTTGCTGCCACAGCAAAGGTGCCAGCGGGGAAAAGTCATGCTGGTCCTCACTCCCTCCTGGAACCCCTTCAAATGCCCCAGACAATTTGGCCCTCTCTGCTTTCCTGCGCACTCTATCCTCAAAAGCACCTTTTTTCACTCTCGGCAGCCTCTCCATCAAAAAAGACAAACGTCCAGCTTTTGCTGCCACAGCAAAGGTGCCAGCGGGGAAAAGTCATGCTGGTCCTCACT
>NW_028128302.1:0-3000 GCF_965231255.1 Vanellus vanellus
GCTTCCCGCAGGGGCCGGGGCCGTACCCCACCCCGGGGCCGTACCCCCCTGCTGGGCCGTACCCCCCCGGGCCGTACCCCCCCCCGGGGCCGTACCCGCAGGGCCCCTACGCGCAGCCCCCCTACGCGCAGCCGCAGCCCATGGTCCCCGGCGACCAAGACTGTAAGTAACGGGGCTCGGGGGGGGGACACGCGGACAGGGGGGGGGACACACGGACATGGCGGGGGGGTCTGTCCTGGGGGGGTTAGCCCCCTCACAGCGGGTGGGTTTCGGCTGCGTGGCCAGCATGGGTGGGCGAGGGGGGGTCCCAGCTGCTGGCACAGCTCTGGGTGGCTGAGTGGGGCTGTGGGGACCCCCCAAAGAAGGGGACCCCCCCAGGTGACCCCAGCCCTGGGGGGTGGACACACACACACTCTGGGGTGCTCTGCCCGTGGGAGGGGGGTGCTGGGAGGGGGACACCCCCTGGATTTGGTGGTTTGGTGGGCACGCCGGCCTGATGCTCGGCTTGGGGGGGGCCCAGAGCTCCGCTGCCCCCTCCCATGGCCCCCCCACCGCCCCCAGCCCCATCTCTTCCCTCGCCGGAGCCGGGTCCCACCGCGGAGACCGCGGCCGCCACGGCAGGTCCCGGGGCTCGGTGCGGCCGTGCAGGCAGCCCCCCCCCGTCCCCCCTCACACGTGTGTGTGTGTGTCCCCCGCGTCCCCCCCCGCAGCCCCCCTGCACAGCACCTACCACGAGGACGGACCACCTTCCTACTACGACAACCAGGACTTCCCCACCGCGCACTGGGATGACAAGAGCGTCCGGCAAGCCTTCATCCGCAAGGTGGGACACGGCCGGCGCCGCTCCCCGGGGCTGTGGGGGGCGTTGGGACCCCCTCCCGGCCGTGACCGGTGTCCCCCCCCGTCCCCCAGGTGTTCCTGGTGCTGAGCCTGCAGCTGAGCGTCACCTTCGCCTTCGTGGCCGTCTTCACCTTCGTCAAAGGCGTGAAGGGCTTCGTGCAGCGCAACGTCTGGACGTACTACGTCTCCTACGCCGTCTTCTTCATCTCCCTCATCGTCCTCAGCTGCTGCGGTGATTTCCGACGCAAACACCCCTGGAACCTGGTGGCCCTGGTAAGCGCCGGCGCGGCACAGCACGGCGGCAGCTTCGGCACCGCCAGCCCCAACCGCCCTGGGGACACCCGCAGGGTGCCGTGGGGATGGGGGACACAGCTGGGTGGGTTTGGGGGCACAGGGGGGGCGCTCCAGACTCGGCAAAGCCGAGAGCGAACGGCATTGAGCACCCTGGCACCACCGGACTCAGCAAAGCCGAGAGCGAACGGCATTGGGCACTGTGGCACCACCGGACTCGGCAAAGCCGAGAGCAAATGGCGTTGAGCACTGTGGCACCACTGGACTTGGCAAAGCCGAAAGTGAACGGCATTGAACACCGTGGCACCACCGGACTCAGCAAAGCCGAGAGCAAATGGCATTGGGTACTGCGGCGTCACCGGACTCAGCAAAGCCAAAAGCGAAGGGCGTTGAGCACTGTGGTGTCACCGGACTCGGCAAAGCTGAGAGCGAAGGGCGTTGGGCACCACGGCGTCACCGGACTCAGCAAAGCTGAGAGCAAAGGGCACTGGGCACTGTGGTGTCACCGGACTCGGCAAAGCCGAGAGTGAAGGATATTGGGTACCGCGGCACCACTGGACTCGGCAAAGCCGAGAGCGAATGGCATTGGGTACCACGGTGTCACCGGACTCGGCAAAGCCGAGAGCGAAGGGCGTTGGGCACTGCGGTGTCACCCGGCCCGGCTGTGGCGGCGGTGGGTGGTGAAGTGGGGGTCGCGGCCGAGCCGGGGTGACACGGTGACACGGTGCCCGTCTGTCCCCCCCCAGTCCATCCTGACCGTCAGCCTGTCCTACATGGTGGGGATGATCGCCAGCTTCTACAACACCGACGCCGTCATCATGGCCGTGGGCATCACCGTCGTCGTCTGCTTCACCGTCGTCATCTTCTCCCTCCAGGTCAGCTCCCGGGGGGGCGGTGGGGGCGGCTGGGCCACCCCCCGGCTCCCTGCCGGGGCTGGGGGCTCCGAACCGGGCGTATGACCCCCTCAGCTCCATGCTGGGGTGGGGGGGGCCTCTGAACTGGGGATACAACCCCTCCATCTCCCTGCTGGGGCTGGGGGCTCTGAACTGGGCGTACAACCCCCCTGGTTCCATGCTGGGGGGCTCTGAACTGGGCATATGCCCCCCCCCATCTCCCTGCTGGGGCTGGGGGGCTCCAAACAAGGGGTACGACCCCCCTGGCTCCCTGCTGGGGGGCTCCAAACTGGGCATACAACCCCCCAGCTCCATGCTGGGGGGCTCCGAGCCAGCTCTATGACCCCCCCGGCTCCCTGCTGGGGCTGGGGGGGTCTCCGAATTGGGTGTACGCCCCCTCCCCCCCCTCACTGCCCCCCTGTCCCACAGACCAAGTACGACTTCACCTCCTGCCGGGGGGTGCTCATCATCTGCCTCGTCGTCCTCATCGTCTTCTCCATCCTCTGCATCTTCATCCGGAACCGCATCATGGACATCGTCTACGCCTCCCTGGGGGCTCTGCTCTTCACCTGCGTGAGTGCCGCCGCCGGGGGGGGCCCAAACCGGCACCCGGGGGGGAAGGGGGTCCGGCTGTGCGTGAGGTGGGGGGGACGGGGTTGGGGGCGAGGGACCCGCTTGTGGGGCGGCTGCTGGGTGGTGTGGGGTGCTGCTGCCCCCCTGTCCTCCCCGGTGCGTGTCCCCCTGACGATGATGGCGTGTCCCCCCCCCGACGATGATGTCCCCCCCCTCTCCGGCAGTTCCTGGCGGTGGACACGCAGATGATCCTGGGCAACAAGCAGCTGGCGCTCAGCCCCGAGGAGTACATCTTCGCCGCCCTCAACCTCTACACCGACATCATCAACATCTTCCTCTACATCCTGGCCATCATCGGCAGGGCCAAGGAGTAGCGGTGTGTCCCCCCCCCCGCCGCCCTGCC
>NW_028128301.1:0-27884 GCF_965231255.1 Vanellus vanellus
GGTTCCAGGAGGCAGTGAGGACCAGCATCACTTTTCCCCGCTGGCACCTTTGCTGTGGCAGCAAAAGCTGGACGTTTGTCTTTTTTGCTCCAAACAGCGCCGAAAGTGAAAAAAGGTGCTTTTGAGGATAGACTGCGCAGGAAAGCAGAGAGGGCCAAATTGTCTGGGGCATTTGAAGGGGTTCCAGGAGGCAGTGAGGACCAGCATCACTTTTCCCCGCTGGCACCTTTGCTGTGGCAGCAAAAGCTGGACGTTTGTCTTTTTTGCTCCAAACAGCGCCGAAAGTGAAAAAAGGTGCTTTTGAGGATAGAGTGCGCAGGAAAGCAGAGAGGGCCAAATTGTCTGGGGCATTTGAAGGGGTTCCAGGAGGCAGTGAGAAGCAGCATCACTTTTCCCCGCTGGCACCTTTGCTGTGGCAGCAAAAGCTGGACGTTTGTCTTTTTTGCTCCAAACAGCGCCGAAAGTGAAAAAAGGTGCTTTTGAGGATGGAGTGCGCAGGAAAGCAGAGAGGGCCAAATTGTCTGGGGCATTTGAAGGGGTTCCAGGAGGCAGTGAGGACCAGCATCACTTTTCCCCGCTGGCACCTTTGCTGTGGCAGCAGAAGCTGGACGTCTGTTTTTTTTGCTCCAAACAGCGCCGAAAGTGAAAAAAGGTGCTTTTGAGGATAGACTTTTCAGGAAAGCAGAGAGGGCCAAATTGTCTGGGGCATTTGAAGGGGTTCCAGGAGGCAGTGAGGACCAGCATCACTTTTCCCCGCTGGCACCTTTGCTGTGGCAGCAAAAGCTGGACGTTTGTCTTTTTTGCTCCAAACAGCGCCGAAAGTGAAAAAAGGTGCTTTTGAGGATAGAGTGCGCAGGAAAGCAGAGAGGGCCAAATTGTCTGGGGCATTTGAAGGGGTTCCAGGAGGCAGTGAGAAGCAGCATCACTTTTCCCCGCTGGCACCTTTGCTGTGGCAGCAGAAGCTGGACGTCTGTCTTTTTTGCTCCAAACAGCGCCGAAAGTGAAAAAAGGTGCTTTTGAGGATAGAGTGCGCAGGAAAGCAGAGAGGGCCAAATTGTCTGGGGCATTTGAAGGGGTTCCAGGAGGCAGTGAGGACCAGCATCACTTTTCCCCGCTGGCACCTTTGCTGTGGCAGCAAAAGCTGGACGTTTGTCTTTTTTGCTCCAAACAGCGCCGAAAGTGAAAAAAGGTGCTTTTGAGGATAGACTTTTCAGGAAAGCAGAGAGGGCCAAATTGTCTGGGGCATTTGAAGGGGTTCCAGGAGGCAGTGAGAAGCAGCATCACTTTTCCCTGCTGGCACCTTTGCTGTGGCAGCAAAAGCTGGACGTTTGTCTTTTTTGCTCCAAACAGCGCCGAAAGTGAAAAAAGGTGCTTTTGAGGATAGAGTGCGCAGGAAAGCAGAGAGGGCCAAATTGTCTGGGGCATTTGAAGGGGTTCCAGGAGGCAGTGAGAAGCAGCATCACTTTTCCCCGCTGGCACCTTTGCTGTGGCAGCAAAAGCTGGACGTTTGTCTTTTTTGCTCCAAACAGCGCCGAAAGTGAAAAAAGGTGCTTTTGAGGATAGAGTGCGCAGGAAAGCAGAGAGGGCCAAATTGTCTGGGGCATTTGAAGGGGTTCCAGGAGGCAGTGAGAAGCAGCATCACTTTTCCCCGCTGGCACCTTTGCTGTGGCAGCAAAAGCTGGACGTTTGTCTTTTTTGCTCCAAACAGCGCCGAAAGTGAAAAAAGGTGCTTTTGAGGATAGAGTGCGCAGGAAAGCAGAGAGGGCCAAATTGTCTGGGGCATTTGAAGGGGTTCCAGGAGGCAGTGAGAAGCAGCATCACTTTTCCCCGCTGGCACCTTTGCTGTGGCAGCAAAAGCTGGACGTTTGTCTTTTTTGCTCCAAACAGCGCCGAAAGTGAAAAAAGGTGCTTTTGAGGATAGAGTGCGCAGGAAAGCAGAGAGGGCCAAATTGTCTGGGGCATTTGAAGGGGTTCCAGGAGGCAGTGAGGACCAGCATCACTTTTCCCCGCTGGCACCTTTGCTGTGGCAGCAAAAGCTGGACGTTTGTCTTTTTTGCTCCAAACAGCGCCGAAAGTGAAAAAAGGTGCTTTTGAGGATAGACTTTTCAGGAAAGCAGAGAGGGCCAAATTGTCTGGGGCATTTGAAGGGGTTCCAGGAGGCAGTGAGAAGCAGCATCACTTTTCCCCGCTGGCACCTTTGCTGTGGCAGCAGAAGCTGGACGTCTGTCTTTTTTGCTCCAAACAGCGCCGAAAGTGAAAAAAGGTGCTTTTGAGGATAGAGTGCGCAGGAAAGCAGAGAGGGCCAAATTGTCTGGGGCATTTGAAGGGGTTCCAGGAGGCAGTGAGGACCAGCATCACTTTTCCCCGCTGGCACCTTTGCTGTGGCAGCAAAAGCTGGACGTTTGTCTTTTTTGCTCCAAACAGCGCCGAAAGTGAAAAAAGGTGCTTTTGAGGATAGAGTGCGCAGGAAAGCAGAGAGGGCCAAATTGTCTGGGGCATTTGAAGGGGTTCCAGGAGGCAGTGAGAAGCAGCATCACTTTTCCCCGCTGGCACCTTTGCTGTGGCAGCAAAAGCTGGACGTTTGTCTTTTTTGCTCCAAACAGCGCCGAAAGTGAAAAAAGGTGCTTTTGAGGATAGACTTTTCAGGAAAGCAGAGAGGGCCAAATTGTCTGGGGCATTTGAAGGGGTTCCAGGAGGCAGTGAGAAGCAGCATCACTTTTCCCCGCTGGCACCTTTGCTGTGGCAGCAAAAGCTGGACGTTTGTCTTTTTTGCTCCAAACAGCGCCGAAAGTGAAAAAAGGTGCTTTTGAGGATAGAGTGCGCAGGAAAGCAGAGAGGGCCAAATTGTCTGGGGCATTTGAAGGGGTTCCAGGAGGCAGTGAGGACCAGCATCACTTTTCCCCGCTGGCACCTTTGCTGTGGCAGCAAAAGCTGGACGTTTGTCTTTTTTGCTCCAAACAGCGCCGAAAGTGAAAAAAGGTGCTTTTGAGGATAGAGTGCGCAGGAAAGCAGAGAGGGCCAAATTGTCTGGGGCATTTGAAGGGGTTCCAGGAGGCAGTGAGAAGCAGCATCACTTTTCCCCGCTGGCACCTTTGCTGTGGCAGCAAAAGCTGGACGTTTGTCTTTTTTGCTCCAAACAGCGCCGAAAGTGAAAAAAGGTGCTTTTGAGGATAGACTTTTCAGGAAAGCAGAGAGGGCCAAATTGTCTGGGGCATTTGAAGGGGTTCCAGGAGGCAGTGAGGACCAGCATCACTTTTCCCCGCTGGCACCTTTGCTGTGGCAGCAAAAGCTGGACGTTTGTCTTTTTTGCTCCAAACAGCGCCGAAAGTGAAAAAAGGTGCTTTTGAGGATAGAGTGCGCAGGAAAGCAGAGAGGGCCAAATTGTCTGGGGCATTTGAAGGGGTTCCAGGAGGCAGTGAGAAGCAGCATCACTTTTCCCCGCTGGCACCTTTGCTGTGGCAGCAAAAGCTGGACGTTTGTCTTTTTTGCTCCAAACAGCGCCGAAAGTGAAAAAAGGTGCTTTTGAGGATAGACTTTTCAGGAAAGGAGAGAGGGCCAAATTGTCTGGGGCATTTGAAGGGGTTCCAGGAGGCAGTGAGAAGCAGCATCACTTTTCCCCGCTGGCACCTTTGCTGTGGCAGCAAAAGCTGGACGTTTGTCTTTTTTGCTCCAAACAGCGCTGAAAGTGAAAAAACGTGCTTTTGAGGATAGAGTGCGCAGGAAAGCAGAGAGGGCCAAATTGTCTGGGGCATTTGAAGGGGTTCCAGGAGGCAGTGAGGACCAGCATCACTTTTCCCCGCTGGCACCTTTGCTGTGGCAGCAAAAGCTGGACGTTTGTCTTTTTTGCTCCAAACAGCGCCGAAAGTGAAAAAAGGTGCTTTTGAGGATAGACTTTTCAGGAAAGCAGAGAGGGCCAAATTGTCTGGGGCATTTGAAGGGGTTCCAGGAGGCAGTGAGGACCAGCATCACTTTTCCCCGCTGGCACCTTTGCTGTGGCAGCAAAAGCTGGACGTTTGTCTTTTTTGCTCCAAACAGCGCCGAAAGTGAAAAAAGGTGCTTTTGAGGATAGAGTGCGCAGGAAAGCAGAGAGGGCCAAATTGTCTGGGGCATTTGAAGGGGTTCCAGGAGGCAGTGAGAAGCAGCATCACTTTTCCCCGCTGGCACCTTTGCTGTGGCAGCAAAAGCTGGACGTTTGTCTTTTTTGCTCCAAACAGCGCCGAAAGTGAAAAAAGGTGCTTTTGAGGATGGAGTGAGCAGGAAAGCAGAGAGGGCCAAATTGTCTGGGGCATTTGAAGGGGTTCCAGGAGGCAGTGAGGACCAGCATCACTTTTCCCCGCTGGCACCTTTGCTGTGGCAGCAGAAGCTGGACGTCTGTCTTTTTTGCTCCAAACAGCGCCGAAAGTGAAAAAAGGTGCTTTTGAGGATAGAGTGCGCAGGAAAGCAGAGAGGGCCAAATTGTCTGGGGCATTTGAAGGGGTTCCAGGAGGCAGTGAGGACCAGCATCACTTTTCCCCGCTGGCACCTTTGCTGTGGCAGCAAAAGCTGGACGTTTGTCTTTTTTGCTCCAAACAGCGCCGAAAGTGAAAAAAGGTGCTTTTGAGGATAGAGTGCGCAGGAAAGCAGAGAGGGCCAAATTGTCTGGGGCATTTGAAGGGGTTCCAGGAGGCAGTGAGAAGCAGCATCACTTTTCCCCGCTGGCACCTTTGCTGTGGCAGCAAAAGCTGGACGTTTGTCTTTTTTGCTCCAAACAGCGCCGAAAGTGAAAAAAGGTGCTTTTGAGGATAGACTTTTCAGGAAAGCAGAGAGGGCCAAATTGTCTGGGGCATTTGAAGGGGTTCCAGGAGGCAGTGAGAAGCAGCATCACTTTTCCCTGCTGGCACCTTTGCTGTGGCAGCAAAAGCTGGACGTTTGTCTTTTTTGCTCCAAACAGCGCCGAAAGTGAAAAAAGGTGCTTTTGAGGATAGACTTTTCAGGAAAGCAGAGAGGGCCAAATTGTCTGGGGCATTTGAAGGGGTTCCAGGAGGCAGTGAGGACCAGCATCACTTTTCCCCGCTGGCACCTTTGCTGTGGCAGCAAAAGCTGGACGTTTGTCTTTTTTGCTCCAAACAGCGCCGAAAGTGAAAAAAGGTGCTTTTGAGGATAGACTTTTCAGGAAAGCAGAGAGGGCCAAATTGTCTGGGGCATTTGAAGGGGTTCCAGGAGGCAGTGAGAAGCAGCATCACTTTTCCCCACTGGCACCTTTGCTGTGGCAGCAAAAGCTGGACGTTTGTCTTTTTTGCTCCAAACAGCGCCGAAAGTGAAAAAAGGTGCTTTTGAGGATAGCGTGCGCAGGAAAGCAGAGAGGGCCAAATTGTCTGGGGCATTTGAAGGGGTTCCAGGAGGCAGTGAGGACCAGCATCACTTTTCCCCGCTGGCACCTTTGCTGTGGCAGCAAAAGCTGGACGTTTGTCTTTTTTGCTCCAAACAACGCCGAAAGTGAAAAAAGGTACTTTTGAGGATAGAGTGCGCAGGAAAGCAGAGAGGGCCAAATTGTCTGGGGCATTTGAAGGGGTTCCAGGAGGCAGTGAGGACCAGCATCACTTTTCCCCGCTGGCACCTTTGCTGTGGCAGCAAAAGCTGGACGTTTGTCTTTTTTGCTCCAAACAGCGCCGAAAGTGAAAAAAGGTGCTTTTGAGGATAGACTGCGCAGGAAAGCAGAGAGGGCCAAATTGTCTGGGGCATTTGAAGGGGTTCCAGGAGGCAGTGAGGACCAGCATCACTTTTCCCCGCTGGCACCTTTGCTGTGGCAGCAAAAGCTGGACGTTTGTCTTTTTTGCTCCAAACAGCGCCGAAAGTGAAAAAAGGTGCTTTTGAGGATAGAGTGCGCAGGAAAGCAGAGAGGGCCAAATTGTCTGGGGCATTTGAAGGGGTTCCAGGAGGCAGTGAGAAGCAGCATCACTTTTCCCCGCTGGCACCTTTGCTGTGGCAGCAAAAGCTGGACGTTTGTCTTTTTTGCTCCAAACAGCGCCGAAAGTGAAAAAAGGTGCTTTTGAGGATGGAGTGCGCAGGAAAGCAGAGAGGGCCAAATTGTCTGGGGCATTTGAAGGGGTTCCAGGAGGCAGTGAGGACCAGCATCACTTTTCCCCGCTGGCACCTTTGCTGTGGCAGCAGAAGCTGGACGTCTGTTTTTTTTGCTCCAAACAGCGCCGAAAGTGAAAAAAGGTGCTTTTGAGGATAGAGTGCGCAGGAAAGCAGAGAGGGCCAAATTGTCTGGGGCATTTGAAGGGGTTCCAGGAGGCAGTGAGGACCAGCATCACTTTTCCCCGCTGGCACCTTTGCTGTGGCAGCAAAAGCTGGACGTTTGTCTTTTTTGCTCCAAACAGCGCCGAAAGTGAAAAAAGGTGCTTTTGAGGATAGAGTGCGCAGGAAAGCAGAGAGGGCCAAATTGTCTGGGGCATTTGAAGGGGTTCCAGGAGGCAGTGAGAAGCAGCATCACTTTTCCCCGCTGGCACCTTTGCTGTGGCAGCAGAAGCTGGACGTCTGTCTTTTTTGCTCCAAACAGCGCCGAAAGTGAAAAAAGGTGCTTTTGAGGATAGAGTGCGCAGGAAAGCAGAGAGGGCCAAATTGTCTGGGGCATTTGAAGGGGTTCCAGGAGGCAGTGAGGACCAGCATCACTTTTCCCCGCTGGCACCTTTGCTGTGGCAGCAGAAGCTGGACGTCTGTCTTTTTTGCTCCAAACAGCGCCGAAAGTGAAAAAAGGTGCTTTTGAGGATAGAGTGCGCAGGAAAGCAGAGAGGGCCAAATTGTCTAGGGCATTTGAAGGGGTTCCAGGAGGCAGTGAGGACCAGCATCACTTTTCCCCGCTGGCACCTTTGCTGTGGCAGCAAAAGCTGGACGTTTGTCTTTTTTGCTCCAAACAGCGCCGAAAGTGAAAAAAGGTGCTTTTGAGGATAGAGTGGCAGGAAAGCAGAGAGGGCCAAATTGTCTGGGGCATTTGAAGGGGTTCCAGGAGGCAGTGAGAAGCAGCATCACTTTTCCCCGCTGGCACCTTTGCTGTGGCAGCAAAAGCTGGACGTTTGTCTTTTTTGCTCCAAACAGCGCCGAAAGTGAAAAAAGGTGCTTTTGAGGATAGAGTGCGCAGGAAAGCAGAGAGGGCCAAATTGTCTGGGGCATTTGAAGGGGTTCCAGGAGGCAGTGAGAAGCAGCATCACTTTTCCCCGCTGGCACCTTTGCTGTGGCAGCAAAAGCTGGACGTTTGTCTTTTTTGCTCCAAACAGCGCCGAAAGTGAAAAAAGGTGCTTTTGAGGATAGACTTTTCAGGAAAGGAGAGAGGGCCAAATTGTCTGGGGCATTTGAAGGGGTTCCAGGAGGCAGTGAGAAGCAGCATCACTTTTCCCCGCTGGCACCTTTGCTGTGGCAGCAAAAGCTGGACGTTTGTCTTTTTTGCTCCAAACAGCGCCGAAAGTGAAAAAAGGTGCTTTTGAGGATAGAGTGCGCAGGAAAGCAGAGAGGGCCAAATTGTCTGGGGCATTTGAAGGGGTTCCAGGAGGCAGTGAGAAGCAGCATCACTTTTCCCCGCTGGCACCTTTGCTGTGGCAGCAAAAGCTGGACGTTTGTCTTTTTTGCTCCAAACAGCGCCGAAAGTGAAAAAAGGTGCTTTTGAGGATAGACTTTTCAGGAAAGCAGAGAGGGCCAAATTGTCTGGGGCATTTGAAGGGGTTCCAGGAGGCAGTGAGAAGCAGCATCACTTTTCCCGCTGGCACCTTTGCTGTGGCAGCAAAAGCTGGACGTTTGTCTTTTTTGCTCCAAACAGCGCTGAAAGTGAAAAAAGGTGCTTTTGAGGATAGAGTGCGCAGGAAAGCAGAGAGGGCCAAATTGTCTGGGGCATTTGAAGGGGTTCCAGGAGGCAGTGAGGACCAGCATCACTTTTCCCCGCTGGCACCTTTGCTGTGGCAGCAAAAGCTGGACGTTTGTCTTTTTTGCTCCAAACAGCGCCGAAAGTGAAAAAAGGTGCTTTTGAGGATAGACTTTTCAGGAAAGCAGAGAGGGCCAAATTGTCTGGGGCATTTGAAGGGGTTCCAGGAGGCAGTGAGAAGCAGCATCACTTTTCCCCGCTGGCACCTTTGCTGTGGCAGCAAAAGCTGGACGTTTGTCTTTTTTGCTCCAAACAGCGCCGAAAGTGAAAAAAGGTGCTTTTGAGGATAGACTTTTCAGGAAAGCAGAGAGGGCCAAATTGTCTGGGGCATTTGAAGGGGTTCCAGGAGGCAGTGAGAAGCAGCATCACTTTTCCCCGCTGGCACCTTTGCTGTGGCAGCAAAAGCTGGACGTTTGTCTTTTTTGCTCCAAACAACGCCGAAAGTGAAAAAAGGTGCTTTTGAGGATAGAGTGCGCAGGAAAGCAGAGAGGGCCAAATTGTCTGGGGCATTTGAAGGGGTTCCAGGAGGCAGTGAGGACCAGCATCACTTTTCCCCGCTGGCACCTTTGCTGTGGCAGCAAAAGCTGGACGTTTGTCTTTTTTGCTCCAAACAGCGCCGAAAGTGAAAAAAGGTGCTTTTGAGGATAGAGTGCGCAGGAAAGCAGAGAGGGCCAAATTGTCTGGGGCATTTGAAGGGGTTCCAGGAGGCAGTGAGAAGCAGCATCACTTTTCCCCGCTGGCACCTTTGCTGTGGCAGCAAAAGCTGGACGATTGTCTTTTTTGCTCCAAACAGCGCCGAAAGTGAAAAAAGGTGCTTTTGAGGATAGAGTGCGCAGGAAAGCAGAGAGGGCCAAATTGTCTGGGGCATTTGAAGGGGTTCCAGGAGGCAGTGAGGACCAGCATCACTTTTCCCCGCTGGCACCTTTGCTGTGGCAGCAGAAGCTGGACGTTTGTCTTTTTTGCTCCAAACAGCGCCGAAAGTGAAAAAAGGTGCTTTTGAGGATAGAGTGCGCAGGAAAGCAGAGAGGGCCAAATTGTCTGGGGCATTTGAAGGGGTTCCAGGAGGCAGTGAGGACCAGCATCACTTTTCCCCGCTGGCACCTTTGCTGTGGCAGCAGAAGCTGGACGTCTGTCTTTTTTGCTCCAAACAGCGCCGAAAGTGAAAAAAGGTGCTTTTGAGGATAGAGTGCGCAGGAAAGCAGAGAGGGCCAAATTGTCTGGGGCATTTGAAGGGGTTCCAGGAGGCAGTGAGGACCAGCATCACTTTTCCCCGCTGGCACCTTTGCTGTGGCAGCAAAAGCTGGACGTTTGTCTTTTTTGCTCCAAACAGCGCCGAAAGTGAAAAAAGGTGCTTTTGAGGATAGAGTGCGCAGGAAAGCAGAGAGGGCCAAATTGTCTGGGGCATTTGAAGGGGTTCCAGGAGGCAGTGAGAAGCAGCATCACTTTTCCCCGCTGGCACCTTTGCTGTGGCAGCAAAAGCTGGACGTTTGTCTTTTTTGCTCCAAACAGCGCCGAAAGTGAAAAAAGGTGCTTTTGAGGATAGACTTTTCAGGAAAGCAGAGAGGGCCAAATTGTCTGGGGCATTTGAAGGGGTTCCAGGAGGCAGTGAGAAGCAGCATCACTTTTCCCCGCTGGCACCTTTGCTGTGGCAGCAAAAGCTGGACGTTTGTCTTTTTTGCTCCAAACAGCGCCGAAAGTGAAAAAAGGTGCTTTTGAGGATAGAGTGCGCAGGAAAGCAGAGAGGGCCAAATTTTCTGGGGCATTTGAAGGGGTTCCAGGAGGCAGTGAGGACCAGCATCACTTTTCCCCGCTGGCACCTTTGCTGTGGCAGCAAAAGCTGGACGTTTGTCTTTTTTGCTCCAAACAGCGCCGAAAGTGAAAAAAGGTGCTTTTGAGGATAGACTTTTCAGGAAAGCAGAGAGGGCCAAATTGTCTGGGGCATTTGAAGGGGTTCCAGGAGGCAGTGAGGACCAGCATCACTTTTCCCCGCTGGCACCTTTGCTGTGGCAGCAAAAGCTGGACGTTTGTCTTTTTTGCTCCAAACAGCGCCGAAAGTGAAAAAAGGTGCTTTTGAGGATAGAGTGCGCAGGAAAGCAGAGAGGGCCAAATTGTCTGGGGCATTTGAAGGGGTTCCAGGAGGCAGTGAGAAGCAGCATCACTTTTCCCCGCTGGCACCTTTGCTGTGGCAGCAAAAGCTGGACGTTTGTCTTTTTTGCTCCAAACAGCGCCGAAAGTGAAAAAAGGTGCTTTTGAGGATAGCGTGCGCAGGAAAGCAGAGAGGGCCAAATTGTCTGGGGCATTTGAAGGGGTTCCAGGAGGCAGTGAGAAGCAGCATCACTTTTCCCCGCTGGCACCTTTGCTGTGGCAGCAAAAGCTGGACGTTTGTCTTTTTTGCTCCAAACAGCGCTGAAAGTGAAAAAAGGTGCTTTTGAGGATAGAGTGCGCAGGAAAGCAGAGAGGGCCAAATTGTCTGGGGCATTTGAAGGGGTTCCAGGAGGCAGTGAGGACCAGCATCACTTTTCCCCGCTGGCACCTTTGCTGTGGCAGCAAAAGCTGGACGTTTGTCTTTTTTGCTCCAAACAGCGCCGAAAGTGAAAAAAGGTGCTTTTGAGGATAGACTTTTCAGGAAAGCAGAGAGGGCCAAATTGTCTGGGGCATTTGAAGGGGTTCCAGGAGGCAGTGAGAAGCAGCATCACTTTTCCCCGCTGGCACCTTTGCTGTGGCAGCAAAAGCTGGACGTTTGTCTTTTTTGCTCCAAACAGCGCCGAAAGTGAAAAAAGGTGCTTTTGAGGATAGACTTTTCAGGAAAGCAGAGAGGGCCAAATTGTCTGGGGCATTTGAAGGGGTTCCAGGAGGCAGTGAGAAGCAGCATCACTTTTCCCCGCTGGCACCTTTGCTGTGGCAGCAAAAGCTGGACGTTTGTCTTTTTTGCTCCAAACAACGCCGAAAGTGAAAAAAGGTGCTTTTGAGGATAGACTTTTCAGGAAAGGAGAGAGGGCCAAATTGTCTGGGGCATTTGAAGGGGTTCCAGGAGGCAGTGAGAAGCAGCATCACTTTTCCCCGCTGGCACCTTTGCTGTGGCAGCAAAAGCTGGACGTTTGTCTTTTTTGCTCCAAACAGCGCCGAAAGTGAAAAAAGGTGCTTTTGAGGATAGAGTGCGCAGGAAAGCAGAGAGGGCCAAATTGTCTGGGGCATTTGAAGGGGTTCCAGGAGGCAGTGAGAAGCAGCATCACTTTTCCCCGCTGGCACCTTTGCTGTGGCAGCAAAAGCTGGACGTTTGTCTTTTTTGCTCCAAACAGCGCCGAAAGTGAAAAAAGGTGCTTTTGAGGATAGACTTTTCAGGAAAGCAGAGAGGGCCAAATTGTCTGGGGCATTTGAAGGGGTTCCAGGAGGCAGTGAGAAGCAGCATCACTTTTCCCCGCTGGCACCTTTGCTGTGGCAGCAAAAGCTGGACGTTTGTCTTTTTTGCTCCAAACAGCGCTGAAAGTGAAAAAAGGTGCTTTTGAGGATAGAGTGCGCAGGAAAGCAGAGAGGGCCAAATTGTCTGGGGCATTTGAAGGGGTTCCAGGAGGCAGTGAGGACCAGCATCACTTTTCCCCGCTGGCACCTTTGCTGTGGCAGCAAAAGCTGGACGTTTGTCTTTTTTGCTCCAAACAGCGCCGAAAGTGAAAAAAGGTGCTTTTGAGGATAGACTTTTCAGGAAAGCAGAGAGGGCCAAATTGTCTGGGGCATTTGAAGGGGTTCCAGGAGGCAGTGAGAAGCAGCATCACTTTTCCCCGCTGGCACCTTTGCTGTGGCAGCAAAAGCTGGACGTTTGTCTTTTTTGCTCCAAACAGCGCCGAAAGTGAAAAAAGGTGCTTTTGAGGATAGACTTTTCAGGAAAGCAGAGAGGGCCAAATTGTCTGGGGCATTTGAAGGGGTTCCAGGAGGCAGTGAGAAGCAGCATCACTTTTCCCCGCTGGCACCTTTGCTGTGGCAGCAAAAGCTGGACGTTTGTCTTTTTTGCTCCAAACAGCGCCGAAAGTGAAAAAAGGTGCTTTTGAGGATAGAGTGCGCAGGAAAGCAGAGAGGGCCAAATTGTCTGGGGCATTTGAAGGGGTTCCAGGAGGCAGTGAGGACCAGCATCACTTTTCCCCGCTGGCACCTTTGCTGTGGCAGCAAAAGCTGGACGTTTGTCTTTTTTGCTCCAAACAGCGCCGAAAGTGAAAAAAGGTGCTTTTGAGGATAGAGTGCGCAGGAAAGCAGAGAGGGCCAAATTGTCTGGGGCATTTGAAGGGGTTCCAGGAGGCAGTGAGAAGCAGCATCACTTTTCCCCGCTGGCACCTTTGCTGTGGCAGCAAAAGCTGGACGATTGTCTTTTTTGCTCCAAACAGCGCCGAAAGTGAAAAAAGGTGCTTTTGAGGATAGAGTGCGCAGGAAAGCAGAGAGGGCCAAATTGTCTGGGGCATTTGAAGGGGTTCCAGGAGGCAGTGAGGACCAGCATCACTTTTCCCCGCTGGCACCTTTGCTGTGGCAGCAGAAGCTGGACGTTTGTCTTTTTTGCTCCAAACAGCGCCGAAAGTGAAAAAAGGTGCTTTTGAGGATAGAGTGCGCAGGAAAGCAGAGAGGGCCAAATTGTCTGGGGCATTTGAAGGGGTTCCAGGAGGCAGTGAGGACCAGCATCACTTTTCCCCGCTGGCACCTTTGCTGTGGCAGCAGAAGCTGGACGTCTGTCTTTTTTGCTCCAAACAGCGCCGAAAGTGAAAAAAGGTGCTTTTGAGGATAGAGTGCGCAGGAAAGCAGAGAGGGCCAAATTGTCTGGGGCATTTGAAGGGGTTCCAGGAGGCAGTGAGGACCAGCATCACTTTTCCCCGCTGGCACCTTTGCTGTGGCAGCAAAAGCTGGACGTTTGTCTTTTTTGCTCCAAACAGCGCCGAAAGTGAAAAAAGGTGCTTTTGAGGATAGAGTGCGCAGGAAAGCAGAGAGGGCCAAATTGTCTGGGGCATTTGAAGGGGTTCCAGGAGGCAGTGAGAAGCAGCATCACTTTTCCCCGCTGGCACCTTTGCTGTGGCAGCAAAAGCTGGACGTTTGTCTTTTTTGCTCCAAACAGCGCCGAAAGTGAAAAAAGGTGCTTTTGAGGATAGACTTTTCAGGAAAGCAGAGAGGGCCAAATTGTCTGGGGCATTTGAAGGGGTTCCAGGAGGCAGTGAGAAGCAGCATCACTTTTCCCCGCTGGCACCTTTGCTGTGGCAGCAAAAGCTGGACGTTTGTCTTTTTTGCTCCAAACAGCGCCGAAAGTGAAAAAAGGTGCTTTTGAGGATAGAGTGCGCAGGAAAGCAGAGAGGGCCAAATTTTCTGGGGCATTTGAAGGGGTTCCAGGAGGCAGTGAGGACCAGCATCACTTTTCCCCGCTGGCACCTTTGCTGTGGCAGCAAAAGCTGGACGTTTGTCTTTTTTGCTCCAAACAGCGCCGAAAGTGAAAAAAGGTGCTTTTGAGGATAGACTTTTCAGGAAAGCAGAGAGGGCCAAATTGTCTGGGGCATTTGAAGGGGTTCCAGGAGGCAGTGAGGACCAGCATCACTTTTCCCCGCTGGCACCTTTGCTGTGGCAGCAAAAGCTGGACGTTTGTCTTTTTTGCTCCAAACAGCGCCGAAAGTGAAAAAAGGTGCTTTTGAGGATAGAGTGCGCAGGAAAGCAGAGAGGGCCAAATTGTCTGGGGCATTTGAAGGGGTTCCAGGAGGCAGTGAGAAGCAGCATCACTTTTCCCCGCTGGCACCTTTGCTGTGGCAGCAAAAGCTGGACGTTTGTCTTTTTTGCTCCAAACAGCGCCGAAAGTGAAAAAAGGTGCTTTTGAGGATAGCGTGCGCAGGAAAGCAGAGAGGGCCAAATTGTCTGGGGCATTTGAAGGGGTTCCAGGAGGCAGTGAGAAGCAGCATCACTTTTCCCCGCTGGCACCTTTGCTGTGGCAGCAAAAGCTGGACGTTTGTCTTTTTTGCTCCAAACAGCGCTGAAAGTGAAAAAAGGTGCTTTTGAGGATAGAGTGCGCAGGAAAGCAGAGAGGGCCAAATTGTCTGGGGCATTTGAAGGGGTTCCAGGAGGCAGTGAGGACCAGCATCACTTTTCCCGCTGGCACCTTTGCTGTGGCAGCAAAAGCTGGACGTTTGTCTTTTTTGCTCCAAACAGCGCCGAAAGTGAAAAAAGGTGCTTTTGAGGATAGACTTTTCAGGAAAGCAGAGAGGGCCAAATTGTCTGGGGCATTTGAAGGGGTTCCAGGAGGCAGTGAGAAGCAGCATCACTTTTCCCCGCTGGCACCTTTGCTGTGGCAGCAAAAGCTGGACGTTTGTCTTTTTTGCTCCAAACAGCGCCGAAAGTGAAAAAAGGTGCTTTTGAGGATAGACTTTTCAGGAAAGCAGAGAGGGCCAAATTGTCTGGGGCATTTGAAGGGGTTCCAGGAGGCAGTGAGAAGCAGCATCACTTTTCCCCGCTGGCACCTTTGCTGTGGCAGCAAAAGCTGGACGTTTGTCTTTTTTGCTCCAAACAGCGCCGAAAGTGAAAAAAGGTGCTTTTGAGGATAGAGTGCGCAGGAAAGCAGAGAGGGCCAAATTGTCTGGGGCATTTGAAGGGGTTCCAGGAGGCAGTGAGAAGCAGCATCACTTTTCCCCGCTGGCACCTTTGCTGTGGCAGCAAAAGCTGGACGTTTGTCTTTTTTGCTCCAAACAGCGCCGAAAGTGAAAAAAGGTGCTTTTGAGGATAGAGTGCGCAGGAAAGCAGAGAGGGCCAAATTGTCTGGGGCATTTGAAGGGGTTCCAGGAGGCAGTGAGGACCAGCATCACTTTTCCCCGCTGGCACCTTTGCTGTGGCAGCAGAAGCTGGACGTTTGTCTTTTTTGCTCCAAACAGCGCCGAAAGTGAAAAAAGGTGCTTTTGAGGATAGACTTTTCAGGAAAGCAGAGAGGGCCAAATTGTCTGGGGCATTTGAAGGGGTTCCAGGAGGCAGTGAGGACCAGCATCACTTTTCCCCGCTGGCACCTTTGCTGTGGCAGCAGAAGCTGGACGTCTGTCTTTTTTGCTCCAAACAGCGCCGAAAGTGAAAAAAGGTGCTTTTGAGGATAGAGTGCTCAGGAAAGCAGAGAGGGCCAAATTGTCTGGGGCATTTGAAGGGGTTCCAGGAGGCAGTGAGAAGCAGCATCACTTTTCCCCGCTGGCACCTTTGCTGTGGCAGCAAAAGCTGGACGTTTGTCTTTTTTGCTCCAAACAGCGCCGAAAGTGAAAAAAGGTGCTTTTGAGGATAGAGTGCGCAGGAAAGCAGAGAGGGCCAAATTGTCTGGGGCATTTGAAGGGGTTCCAGGAGGCAGTGAGGACCAGCATCACTTTTCCCCGCTGGCACCTTTGCTGTGGCAGCAGAAGCTGGACGTTTGTCTTTTTTGCTCCAAACAGCGCCGAAAGTGAAAAAAGGTGCTTTTGAGGATAGACTTTTCAGGAAAGCAGAGAGGGCCAAATTGTCTGGGGCATTTGAAGGGGTTCCAGGAGGCAGTGAGGACCAGCATCACTTTTCCCCGCTGGCACCTTTGCTGTGGCAGCAGAAGCTGGACGTCTGTCTTTTTTGCTCCAAACAGCGCCGAAAGTGAAAAAAGGTGCTTTTGAGGATAGAGTGCGCAGGAAAGCAGAGAGGGCCAAATTGTCTGGGGCATTTGAAGGGGTTCCAGGAGGCAGTGAGGACCAGCATCACTTTTCCCCGCTGGCACCTTTGCTGTGGCAGCAAAAGCTGGACGTTTGTCTTTTTTGCTCCAAACAGCGCCGAAAGTGAAAAAAGGTGCTTTTGAGGATAGAGTGCGCAGGAAAGCAGAGAGGGCCAAATTGTCTGGGGCATTTGAAGGGGTTCCAGGAGGCAGTGAGAAGCAGCATCACTTTTCCCCGCTGGCACCTTTGCTGTGGCAGCAAAAGCTGGACGTTTGTCTTTTTTGCTCCAAACAGCGCCGAAAGTGAAAAAAAGGTGCTTTTGAGGATAGACTTTTCAGGAAAGCAGAGAGGGCCAAATTGTCTGGGGCATTTGAAGGGGTTCCAGGAGGCAGTGAGAAGCAGCATCACTTTTCCCCGCTGGCACCTTTGCTGTGGCAGCAAAAGCTGGGACGTTTGTCTTTTTTGCTCCAAACAGCGCCGAAAGTGAAAAAAGGTGCTTTTGAGGATAGAGTGCGCAGGAAAGCAGAGAGGGCCAAATTGTCTGGGGCATTTGAAGGGGTTCCAGGAGGCAGTGAGGACCAGCATCACTTTTCCCCGCTGGCACCTTTGCTGTGGCAGCAAAAGCTGGACGTTTGTCTTTTTTGCTCCAAACAGCGCTGAAAGTGAAAAAAGGTGCTTTTGAGGATAGAGTGCGCAGGAAAGCAGAGAGGGCCAAATTGTCTGGGGCATTTGAAGGGGTTCCAGGAGGCAGTGAGAAGCAGCATCACTTTTCCCCGCTGGCACCTTTGCTGTGGCAGCAAAAGCTGGACGTTTGTCTTTTTTGCTCCAAACAGCGCCGAAAGTGAAAAAAGGTGGTTTTGAGGATAGACTTTTCAGGAAAGCAGAGAGGGCCAAATTGTCTGGGGCATTTGAAGTGGTTCCAGGAGGCAGTGAGGACCAGCATCACTTTTCCCCGCTGGCACCTTTGCTGTGGCAGCAAAAGCTGGACGTTTGTCTTTTTTGCTCCAAACAGCGCCGAAAGTGAAAAAAGGTGCTTTTGAGGATAGAGTGCGCAGGAAAGCAGAGAGGGCCAAATTGTCTGGGGCATTTGAAGGGGTTCCAGGAGGCAGTGAGAAGCAGCATCACTTTTCCCCGCTGGCACCTTTGCTGTGGCAGCAAAAGCTGGACGTTTGTCTTTTTTGCTCCAAACAGCGCCGAAAGTGAAAAAAGGTGCTTTTGAGGATAGACTTTTCAGGAAAGGAGAGAGGGCCAAATTGTCTGGGGCATTTGAAGGGGTTCCAGGAGGCAGTGAGAAGCAGCATCACTTTTCCCCGCTGGCACCTTTGCTGTGGCAGCAAAAGCTGGACGTTTGTCTTTTTTGCTCCAAACAGCGCTGAAAGTGAAAAAAGGTGCTTTTGAGGATAGAGTGCGCAGGAAAGCAGAGAGGGCCAAATTGTCTGGGGCATTTGAAGGGGTTCCAGGAGGCAGTGAGGACCAGCATCACTTTTCCCCGCTGGCACCTTTGCTGTGGCAGCAAAAGCTGGACGTTTGTCTTTTTTGCTCCAAACAGCGCCGAAAGTGAAAAAAGGTGCTTTTGAGGATAGACTTTTCAGGAAAGCAGAGAGGGCCAAATTGTCTGGGGCATTTGAAGGGGTTCCAGGAGGCAGTGAGGACCAGCATCACTTTTCCCCGCTGGCACCTTTGCTGTGGCAGCAAAAGCTGGACGTTTGTCTTTTTTGCTCCAAACAGCGCCGAAAGTGAAAAAAGGTGCTTTTGAGGATAGAGTGCGCAGGAAAGCAGAGAGGGCCAAATTGTCTGGGGCATTTGAAGGGGTTCCAGGAGGCAGTGAGAAGCAGCATCACTTTTCCCCGCTGGCACCTTTGCTGTGGCAGCAAAAGCTGGACGTTTGTCTTTTTTGCTCCAAACAGCGCTGAAAGTGAAAAAAGGTGCTTTTGAGGATAGAGTGCGCAGGAAAGCAGAGAGGGCCAAATTGTCTGGGGCATTTGAAGGGGTTCCAGGAGGCAGTGAGGACCAGCATCACTTTTCCCCGCTGGCACCTTTGCTGTGGCAGCAAAAGCTGGACGTTTGTCTTTTTTGCTCCAAACAGCGCCGAAAGTGAAAAAAGGTGCTTTTGAGGATAGACTTTTCAGGAAAGCAGAGAGGGCCAAATTGTCTGGGGCATTTGAAGGGGTTCCAGGAGGCAGTGAGAAGCAGCATCACTTTTCCCCACTGGCACCTTTGCTGTGGCAGCAAAAGCTGGACGTTTGTCTTTTTTGCTCCAAACAGCGCCGAAAGTGAAAAAAGGTGCTTTTGAGGATAGCGTGCGCAGGAAAGCAGAGAGGGCCAAATTGTCTGGGGCATTTGAAGGGGTTCCAGGAGGCAGTGAGGACCAGCATCACTTTTCCCTGCTGGCACCTTTGCTGTGGCAGCAAAAGCTGGACGTTTGTCTTTTTTGCTCCAAACAACGCCGAAAGTGAAAAAAGGTGCTTTTGAGGATAGAGTGCGCAGGAAAGCAGAGAGGGCCAAATTGTCTGGGGCATTTGAAGGGGTTCCAGGAGGCAGTGAGGACCAGCATCACTTTTCCCCGCTGGCACCTTTGCTGTGGCAGCAAAAGCTGGACGTTTGTCTTTTTTGCTCCAAACAGCGCCGAAAGTGAAAAAAGGTGCTTTTGAGGATAGACTTTTCAGGAAAGCAGAGAGGGCCAAATTGTCTGGGGCATTTGAAGGGGTTCCAGGAGGCAGTGAGAAGCAGCATCACTTTTCCCCGCTGGCACCTTTGCTGTGGCAGCAAAAGCTGGACGTTTGTCTTTTTTGCTCCAAACAACGCCGAAAGTGAAAAAAGGTGCTTTTGAGGATAGAGTGCGCAGGAAAGCAGAGAGGGCCAAATTGTCTGGGGCATTTGAAGGGGTTCCAGGAGGCAGTGAGAAGCAGCATCACTTTTCCCCGCTGGCACCTTTGCTGTGGCAGCAAAAGCTGGACGTTTGTCTTTTTGCTCCAAACAGCGCCGAAAGTGAAAAAAGGTGCTTTTGAGGATAGAGTGCGCAGGAAAGCAGAGAGGGCCAAATTGTCTGGGGCATTTGAAGGGGTTCCAGGAGGCAGTGAGAAGCAGCATCACTTTTCCCCGCTGGCACCTTTGCTGTGGCAGCAAAAGCTGGACGTTTGTCTTTTTTGCTCCAAACAGCGCCGAAAGTGAAAAAAGGTGCTTTTGAGGATAGAGTGCGCAGGAAAGCAGAGAGGGCCAAATTGTCTGGGGCATTTGAAGGGGTTCCAGGAGGCAGTGAGGACCAGCATCACTTTTCCCCGCTGGCACCTTTGCTGTGGCAGCAGAAGCTGGACGTTTGTCTTTTTTGCTCCAAACAGCGCCGAAAGTGAAAAAAGGTGCTTTTGAGGATAGAGTGCGCAGGAAAGCAGAGAGGGCCAAATTGTCTGGGGCATTTGAAGGGGTTCCAGGAGGCAGTGAGGACCAGCATCACTTTTCCCCGCTGGCACCTTTGCTGTGGCAGCAAAAGCTGGACGTTTGTCTTTTTTGCTCCAAACAGCGCCGAAAGTGAAAAAAGGTGCTTTTGAGGATAGAGTGCGCAGGAAAGCAGAGAGGGCCAAATTGTCTGGGGCATTTGAAGGGGTTCCAGGAGGCAGTGAGAAGCAGCATCACTTTTCCCCGCTGGCACCTTTGCTGTGGCAGCAAAAGCTGGACGTTTGTCTTTTTTGCTCCAAACAGCGCCGAAAGTGAAAAAAGGTGCTTTTGAGGATGGAGTGAGCAGGAAAGCAGAGAGGGCCAAATTGTCTGGGGCATTTGAAGGGGTTCCAGGAGGCAGTGAGGACCAGCATCACTTTTCCCCGCTGGCACCTTTGCTGTGGCAGCAGAAGCTGGACGTCTGTCTTTTTTGCTCCAAACAGCGCCGAAAGTGAAAAAAGGTGCTTTTGAGGATAGAGTGCGCAGGAAAGCAGAGAGGGCCAAATTGTCTGGGGCATTTGAAGGGGTTCCAGGAGGCAGTG
Organism: Vanellus vanellus; assembly: GCF_965231255.1. Taxonomy (NCBI): domain Eukaryota; kingdom Metazoa; phylum Chordata; class Aves; order Charadriiformes; family Charadriidae; genus Vanellus; species Vanellus vanellus. The sequence goes on from NW_028128301.1 coordinate 19,527, forward strand.
AGGACCAGCATCACTTTTCCCCGCTGGCACCTTTGCTGTGGCAGCAAAAGCTGGACGTTTGTCTTTTTTGCTCCAAACAGCGCCGAAAGTGAAAAAAGGTGCTTTTGAGGATAGAGTGCGCAGGAAAGCAGAGAGGGCCAAATTGTCTGGGGCATTTGAAGGGGTTCCAGGAGGCAGTGAGAAGCAGCATCACTTTTCCCCGCTGGCACCTTTGCTGTGGCAGCAAAAGCTGGACGTTTGTCTTTTTTGCTCCAAACAGCGCCGAAAGTGAAAAAAGGTGCTTTTGAGGATAGACTTTTCAGGAAAGCAGAGAGGGCCAAATTGTCTGGGGCATTTGAAGGGGTTCCAGGAGGCAGTGAGAAGCAGCATCACTTTTCCATGCTGGCACCTTTGCTGTGGCAGCAAAAGCTGGACGTTTGTCTTTTTTGCTCCAAACAGCGCCGAAAGTGAAAAAAGGTGCTTTTGAGGATAGAGTGCGCAGGAAAGCAGAGAGGGCCAAATTGTCTGGGGCATTTGAAGGGGTTCCAGGAGGCAGTGAGGACCAGCATCACTTTTCCCCGCTGGCACCTTTGCTGTGGCAGCAGAAGCTGGACGTTTGTCTTTTTTGCTCCAAACAGCGCCGAAAGTGAAAAAAGGTGCTTTTGAGGATAGAGTGCGCAGGAAAGCAGAGAGGGCCAAATTGTCTGGGGCATTTGAAGGGGTTCCAGGAGGCAGTGAGGACCAGCATCACTTTTCCCCGCTGGCACCTTTGCTGTGGCAGCAAAAGCTGGACGTTTGTCTTTTTTGCTCCAAACAGCGCCGAAAGTGAAAAAAGGTGCTTTTGAGGATAGACTTTTCAGGAAAGCAGAGAGGGCCAAATTGTCTGGGGCATTTGAAGGGGTTCCAGGAGGCAGTGAGAAGCAGCATCACTTTTCCCCGCTGGCACCTTTGCTGTGGCAGCAAAAGCTGGACGTTTGTCTTTTTTGCTCCAAACAGCGCCGAAAGTGAAAAAAGGTGCTTTTGAGGATAGAGTGCGCAGGAAAGCAGAGAGGGCCAAATTGTCTGGGGCATTTGAAGGGGTTCCAGGAGGCAGTGAGAAGCAGCATCACTTTTCCCCGCTGGCACCTTTGCTGTGGCAGCAAAAGCTGGACGTTTGTCTTTTTTGCTCCAAACAGCGCCGAAAGTGAAAAAAGGTGCTTTTGAGGATAGAGTGCGCAGGAAAGCAGAGAGGGCCAAATTGTCTGGGGCATTTGAAGGGGTTCCAGGAGGCAGTGAGGACCAGCATCACTTTTCCCCGCTGGCACCTTTGCTGTGGCAGCAGAAGCTGGACGTCTGTCTTTTTTGCTCCAAACAGCGCCGAAAGTGAAAAAAGGTGCTTTTGAGGATAGCGTGCGCAGGAAAGCAGAGAGGGCCAAATTGTCTGGGGCATTTGAAGGGGTTCCAGGAGGCAGTGAGAAGCAGCATCACTTTTCCCCGCTGGCACCTTTGCTGTGGCAGCAAAAGCTGGACGTTTGTCTTTTTTGCTCCAAACAGCGCCGAAAGTGAAAAAAGGTGCTTTTGAGGATAGCGTGCGCAGGAAAGCAGAGAGGGCCAAATTGTCTGGGGCATTTGAAGGGGTTCCAGGAGGCAGTGAGGAAGCAGCATCACTTTTCCCCGCTGGCACCTTTGCTGTGGCAGCAAAAGCTGGACGTTTGTCTTTTTTGCTCCAAACAGCGCCGAAAGTGAAAAAAGGTGCTTTTGAGGATAGACTTTTCAGGAAAGCAGAGAGGGCCAAATTGTCTGGGGCATTTGAAGGGGTTCCAGGAGGCAGTGAGGACCAGCATCACTTTTCCCCGCTGGCACCTTTGCTGTGGCAGCAAAAGCTGGACGTTTGTCTTTTTTGCTCCAAACAGCGCCGAAAGTGAAAAAAGGTGCTTTTGAGGATAGAGTGCGCAGGAAAGCAGAGAGGGCCAAATTGTCTGGGGCATTTGAAGGGGTTCCAGGAGGCAGTGAGAAGCAGCATCACTTTTCCCCGCTGGCACCTTTGCTGTGGCAGCAAAAGCTGGACGTTTGTCTTTTTTGCTCCAAACAGCGCCGAAAGTGAAAAAAGGTGCTTTTGAGGATAGCGTGCGCAGGAAAGCAGAGAGGGCCAAATTGTCTGGGGCATTTGAAGGGGTTCCAGGAGGCAGTGAGAAGCAGCATCACTTTTCCCCGCTGGCACCTTTGCTGTGGCAGCAAAAGCTGGACGTTTGTCTTTTTTGCTCCAAACAGCGCTGAAAGTGAAAAAAGGTGCTTTTGAGGATAGAGTGCGCAGGAAAGCAGAGAGGGCCAAATTGTCTGGGGCATTTGAAGGGGTTCCAGGAGGCAGTGAGGACCAGCATCACTTTTCCCCGCTGGCACCTTTGCTGTGGCAGCAAAAGCTGGACGTTTGTCTTTTTTGCTCCAAACAGCGCCGAAAGTGAAAAAAGGTGCTTTTGAGGATAGACTTTTCAGGAAAGCAGAGAGGGCCAAATTGTCTGGGGCATTTGAAGGGGTTCCAGGAGGCAGTGAGAAGCAGCATCACTTTTCCCCGCTGGCACCTTTGCTGTGGCAGCAAAAGCTGGACGTTTGTCTTTTTTGCTCCAAACAGCGCCGAAAGTGAAAAAAGGTGCTTTTGAGGATAGCGTGCGCAGGAAAGCAGAGAGGGCCAAATTGTCTGGGGCATTTGAAGGGGTTCCAGGAGGCAGTGAGAAGCAGCATCACTTTTCCCCGCTGGCACCTTTGCTGTGGCAGCAAAAGCTGGACGTTTGTCTTTTTTGCTCCAAACAACGCCGAAAGTGAAAAAAGGTGCTTTTGAGGATAGAGTGCGCAGGAAAGCAGAGAGGGCCAAATTGTCTGGGGCATTTGAAGGGGTTCCAGGAGGCAGTGAGAAGCAGCATCACTTTTCCCCGCTGGCACCTTTGCTGTGGCAGCAAAAGCTGGACGTTTGTCTTTTTTGCTCCAAACAGCGCCGAAAGTGAAAAAAGGTGCTTTTGAGGATAGAGTGCGCAGGAAAGCAGAGAGGGCCAAATTGTCTGGGGCATTTGAAGGGGTTCCAGGAGGCAGTGAGAAGCAGCATCACTTTTCCCCGCTGGCACCTTTGCTGTGGCAGCAAAAGCTGGACGTTTGTCTTTTTTGCTCCAAACAGCGCCGAAAGTGAAAAAAGGTGCTTTTGAGGATAGAGTGCGCAGGAAAGCAGAGAGGGCCAAATTGTCTGGGGCATTTGAAGGGGTTCCAGGAGGCAGTGAGGACCAGCATCACTTTTCCCCGCTGGCACCTTTGCTGTGGCAGCAGAAGCTGGACGTTTGTCTTTTTTGCTCCAAACAGCGCCGAAAGTGAAAAAAGGTGCTTTTGAGGATAGACTTTTCAGGAAAGCAGAGAGGGCCAAATTGTCTGGGGCATTTGAAGGGGTTCCAGGAGGCAGTGAGGACCAGCATCACTTTTCCCCGCTGGCACCTTTGCTGTGGCAGCAGAAGCTGGACGTCTGTCTTTTTTGCTCCAAACAGCGCCGAAAGTGAAAAAAGGTGCTTTTGAGGATAGAGTGCGCAGGAAAGCAGAGAGGGCCAAATTGTCTGGGGCATTTGAAGGGGTTCCAGGAGGCAGTGAGGACCAGCATCACTTTTCCCCGCTGGCACCTTTGCTGTGGCAGCAAAGCTGAACGTTTGTCTTTTTTGCTCCAAACAGCGCCGAAAGTGAAAAAAGGTGCTTTTGAGGATAGAGTGCGCAGGAAAGCAGAGAGGGCCAAATTGTCTGGGGCATTTGAAGGGGTTCCAGGAGGCAGTGAGAAGCAGCATCACTTTTCCCCGCTGGCACCTTTGCTGTGGCAGCAAAAGCTGGGACGTTTGTCTTTTTTGCTCCAAACAGCGCCGAAAGTGAAAAAAGGTGCTTTTGAGGATAGAGTGCGCAGGAAAGCAGAGAGGGCCAAATTGTCTGGGGCATTTGAAGGGGTTCCAGGAGGCAGTGAGGACCAGCATCACTTTTCCCCGCTGGCACCTTTGCTGTGGCAGCAAAAGCTGGACGTTTGTCTTTTTTGCTCCAAACAGCGCTGAAAGTGAAAAAAGGTGCTTTTGAGGATAGAGTGCGCAGGAAAGCAGAGAGGGCCAAATTGTCTGGGGCATTTGAAGGGGTTCCAGGAGGCAGTGAGAAGCAGCATCACTTTTCCCCGCTGGCACCTTTGCTGTGGCAGCAAAAGCTGGACGTTTGTCTTTTTTGCTCCAAACAGCGCCGAAAGTGAAAAAAGGTGGTTTTGAGGATAGACTTTTCAGGAAAGCAGAGAGGGCCAAATTGTCTGGGGCATTTGAAGTGGTTCCAGGAGGCAGTGAGGACCAGCATCACTTTCCCCGCTGGCACCTTTGCTGTGGCAGCAAAAGCTGGACGTTTGTCTTTTTTGCTCCAAACAGCGCCGAAAGTGAAAAAAGGTGCTTTTGAGGATAGAGTGCGCAGGAAAGCAGAGAGGGCCAAATTGTCTGGGGCATTTGAAGGGGTTCCAGGAGGCAGTGAGAAGCAGCATCACTTTTCCCCGCTGGCACCTTTGCTGTGGCAGCAAAAGCTGGACGTTTGTCTTTTTTGCTCCAAACAGCGCCGAAAGTGAAAAAGGTGCTTTTGAGGATAGACTTTTCAGGAAAGGAGAGAGGGCCAAATTGTCTGGGGCATTTGAAGGGGTTCCAGGAGGCAGTGAGAAGCAGCATCACTTTTCCCCGCTGGCACCTTTGCTGTGGCAGCAAAAGCTGGACGTTTGTCTTTTTTGCTCCAAACAGCGCTGAAAGTGAAAAAAGGTGCTTTTGAGGATAGAGTGCGCAGGAAAGCAGAGAGGGCCAAATTGTCTGGGGCATTTGAAGGGGTTCCAGGAGGCAGTGAGGACCAGCATCACTTTTCCCCGCTGGCACCTTTGCTGTGGCAGCAAAAGCTGGACGTTTGTCTTTTTTGCTCCAAACAGCGCCGAAAGTGAAAAAAGGTGCTTTTGAGGATAGACTTTTCAGGAAAGCAGAGAGGCCAAATTGTCTGGGGCATTTGAAGGGGTTCCAGGAGGCAGTGAGGACCAGCATCACTTTTCCCCGCTGGCACCTTTGCTGTGGCAGCAAAAGCTGGACGTTTGTCTTTTTTGCTCCAAACAGCGCCGAAAGTGAAAAAAGGTGCTTTTGAGGATAGAGTGCGCAGGAAAGCAGAGAGGGCCAAATTGTCTGGGGCATTTGAAGGGGTTCCAGGAGGCAGTGAGAAGCAGCATCACTTTTCCCCGCTGGCACCTTTGCTGTGGCAGCAAAAGCTGGACGTTTGTCTTTTTTGCTCCAAACAGCGCTGAAAGTGAAAAAGGTGCTTTTGAGGATAGAGTGCGCAGGAAAGCAGAGAGGGCCAAATTGTCTGGGGCATTTGAAGGGGTTCCAGGAGGCAGTGAGGACCAGCATCACTTTTCCCCGCTGGCACCTTTGCTGTGGCAGCAAAAGCTGGACGTTTGTCTTTTTTTGCTCCAAACAGCGCCGAAAGTGAAAAAAGGTGCTTTTGAGGATAGACTTTTCAGGAAAGCAGAGAGGGCCAAATTGTCTGGGGCATTTGAAGGGGTTCCAGGAGGCAGTGAGAAGCAGCATCACTTTTCCCCACTGGCACCTTTGCTGTGGCAGCAAAAGCTGGACGTTTGTCTTTTTTGCTCCAAACAGCGCCGAAAGTGAAAAAAGGTGCTTTTGAGGATAGCGTGCGCAGGAAAGCAGAGAGGGCCAAATTGTCTGGGGCATTTGAAGGGGTTCCAGGAGGCAGTGAGGACCAGCATCACTTTTCCCTGCTGGCACCTTTGCTGTGGCAGCAAAAGCTGGACGTTTGTCTTTTTTGCTCCAAAACAACGCCGAAAGTGAAAAAAGGTGCTTTTGAGGATAGAGTGCGCAGGAAAGCAGAGAGGGCCAAATTGTCTGGGGCATTTGAAGGGGTTCCAGGAGGCAGTGAGGACCAGCATCACTTTTCCCGCTGGCACCTTTGCTGTGGCAGCAAAAGCTGGACGTTTGTCTTTTTTGCTCCAAACAGCGCCGAAAGTGAAAAAGGTGCTTTTGAGGATAGACTTTTCAGGAAAGCAGAGAGGGCCAAATTGTCTGGGGCATTTGAAGGGGTTCCAGGAGGCAGTGAGAAGCAGCATCACTTTTCCCCGCTGGCACCTTTGCTGTGGCAGCAAAAGCTGGACGTTTGTCTTTTTTGCTCCAAACAACGCCGAAAGTGAAAAAAGGTGCTTTTGAGGATAGAGTGCGCAGGAAAGCAGAGAGGGCCAAATTGTCTGGGGCATTTGAAGGGGTTCCAGGAGGCAGTGAGAAGCAGCATCACTTTTCCCCGCTGGCACCTTTGCTGTGGCAGCAAAAGCTGGACGTTTGTCTTTTTTGCTCCAAACAGCGCCGAAAGTGAAAAAAGGTGCTTTTGAGGATAGAGTGCGCAGGAAAGCAGAGAGGGCCAAATTGTCTGGGGCATTTGAAGGGGTTCCAGGAGGCAGTGAGAAGCAGCATCACTTTTCCCCGCTGGCACCTTTGCTGTGGCAGCAAAAGCTGGACGTTTGTCTTTTTTGCTCCAAACAGCGCGAAAGTGAAAAAAGGTGCTTTTGAGGATAGAGTGCGCAGGAAAGCAGAGAGGGCCAAATTGTCTGGGGCATTTGAAGGGGTTCCAGGAGGCAGTGAGGACCAGCATCACTTTTCCCCGCTGGCACCTTTGCTGTGGCAGCAGAAGCTGGACGTTTGTCTTTTTTGCTCCAAACAGCGCCGAAAGTGAAAAAAGGTGCTTTTGAGGATAGAGTGCGCAGGAAAGCAGAGAGGGCCAAATTGTCTGGGGCATTTGAAGGGGTTCCAGGAGGCAGTGAGACCAGCATCACTTTTCCCCGCTGGCACCTTTGCTGTGGCAGCAAAAGCTGGACGTTTGTCTTTTTTGCTCCAAACAGCGCCGAAAGTGAAAAAAGGTGCTTTTGAGGATAGAGTGCGCAGGAAAGCAGAGAGGGCCAAATTGTCTGGGGCATTTGAAGGGGTTCCAGGAGGCAGTGAGAACCAGCATCACTTTTCCCCGCTGGCACCTTTGCTGTGGCAGCAAAAGCTGGACGTTTGTCTTTTTTGCTCCAAACAGCGCCGAAAGTGAAAAAAGGTGCTTTTGAGGATAGAGTGAGCAGGAAAGCAGAGAGGGCCAAATTGTCTGGGGCATTTGAAGGGGTTCCAGGGAGGCAGTGAGGACCAGCATCACTTTTCCCCGCTGGCACCTTTGCTGTGGCAGCAGAAGCTGGACGTTTGTCTTTTTTGCTCCAAACAGCGCCGAAAGTGAAAAAAGGTGCTTTTGAGGATAGAGTGCGCAGGAAAGCAGAGAGGGCCAAATTGTCTGGGGCATTTGAAGGGGTTCCAGGAGGCAGTGAGACCAGCATCACTTTTCCCCGCTGGCACCTTTGCTGTGGCAGCAAAAGCTGGACGTTTGTCTTTTTTGCTCCAAACAGCGCCGAAAGTGAAAAAAGGTGCTTTTGAGGATAGAGTGCGCAGGAAAGCAGAGAGGGCCAAATTGTCTGGGGCATTTGAAGGGGTTCCAGGAGGCAGTGAGAAGCAGCATCACTTTTCCCCGCTGGCACCTTTGCTGTGGCAGCAAAAGCTGGACGTTTGTCTTTTTTGCTCCAAACAGCGCCGAAAGTGAAAAAAGGTGCTTTTGAGGATAGAGTGCGCAGGAAAGCAGAGAGGGCCAAATTGTCTGGGGCATTTGAAGGGGTTCCAGGAGGCAGTGAGAAGCAGCATCACTTTTCCCTGCTGGCACCTTTGCTGTGGCAGCAAAGCTGGACGTTTGTCTTTTTTGCTCCAAACAGCGCCGAAAGTGAAAAAAGGTGCTTTTGAGGATAGAGTGCGCAGGAAAGCAGAGAGGGCCAAATTGTCTGGGGCATTTGAAGGGGTTCCAGGAGGCAGTGAGGACCAGCATCACTTTTCCCCGCTGGCACCTTTGCTGTGGCAGCAGAAGCTGGACGTTTGTCTTTTTGCTCCAAACAGCGCCGAAAGTGAAAAAAGGTGCTTTTGAGGATAGAGTGCGCAGGAAAGCAGAGAGGGCCAAATTGTCTGGGGCATTTGAAGGGGTTCCAGGAGGCAGTGAGGACCAGCATCACTTTTCCCCGCTGGCACCTTTGCTGTGGCAGCAAAAGCTGGACGTTTGTCTTTTTTGCTCCAAACAGCGCCGAAAGTGAAAAAAGGTGCTTTTGAGGATAGACTTTCAGGAAAGCAGAGAGGGCCAAATTGTCTGGGGCATTTGAAGGGGTTCCAGGAGGCAGTGAGTAGCAGCATCACTTTTCCCCGCTGGCACCTTTGCTGGAAAGTTTGAGGATAGAGTTGCGCAGGAAAGCAGAGAGGGCCAAATTGTCTGGGGCATTTGAAGGGGTTCCAGGAGGCAGTGAGAAGCAGCATC